>NC_143488.1:15616277-15678493 GCF_027475165.1 Benincasa hispida
AAATTTGTATTAACTTGCACTGATGGTTCCCCTACTGGTGGTTTCTTCATGGATCATAAAAGAAAATGTGTATTAGTAGCTTGAACAAAGAAAGAAAATAAGAGTTATTGCTCCCCATCATTAGAACAATTTTGAACAAATAGCAAAAGTTACAAACCCAGAGGTACTATGAAAAGGAAAAAATATGAGGAGCTTAATTTAGAATTATAAAGTTAAATCTTATTTACCTTGAAATCTCACATAATTCCAATAAACACATTAAAATTTTAACTAATGAGCATTGGTTAGATAATGTTTTATAAAGTAAATGATAAAAACTTTCATAAAAATGACAGAGAAAATTAAATTATGATGACCATGAGGCTCTCCCAATGAAGTGTGTGTACTCACCAGTCAGCACTCTTTACGTAAAGTTGGGATGAAAGAAAGAAGAAATCACTTTTGAAATAACCCCTCATATATCAAACTATAACAAATTACTGCCAATAAATATATGAAAGAGGTTCCCATAATTATCAATTTGGTTCTACATTATAATTCATAAAACAAAATAGCAAGAAACAACACTGGAATTAGTTATATATAAAAGTATGAAAAATAGACGAGATATTCAAAATGAAAACTAATATTTATTCTTACACCTCATATTCTAGGAGCAATTTTCTTCATCCTACACTTACACCAGCACTTCAACATGCTAGTCATTCCAATATCACTACAATAATAGCACAACATACTCAATATCCATAACATATACAATTCAAGAATATCGATAATGTAAATAAAAAATCTTACGTAATTAAAGTACTCAAAATATTAGCACACAACAAGCAAATTCGATAAGTAGAATTTTACTTACTAAAGTACTCTCAAGAGAGTCCAATTGCTCCTAAACAACAAGCACAAGGTTTTATAGTTCAAATTTAATTCAAAAACCTTAATCAAACCAAATAATGCTCAAGGGATATGTTTTTGTCCCAAACGTATCTTTAAAGTTGAATCCAAACACTCTAAATCGAGTCCAAATTATGAAAAGAGAGCATATAAGGGTTAAAGACCAATCTAGATTATTTTAACCAAATTCAAAAGGCTTGAACATAACTTTTCTAGTCCGTGTTGAAAAGCGTTGGAGTTGGTTCGATGTCGATCTAAAAAAAAAAAAAAAAAAAAAAAAAAAAAAAAAAAAAAAAAGAAGAGAGAAAGATAGAAAAGTTCTAAATTTTTAATCTTCTTAAAAAGAAATTTTAATTTTTTTATCCACATCACATAAACTAATTCAAAAGATTTGATTCAAAATTAGTACTAATATTTGGATTTAGATTTGTTGATTTCAAAAATTTGTCGAGGCTCGGACCTAACCATTGATGAGTAGCAACAGTAAATTTATTTCACCAAAGAAGAAAATTAGCTCGCAAAACAAAATGAATTATCTTCACACAAGTATGGCAATTGTCACATGTGTTCCGGTTCTTAAGTTACAAGAAGTTCAGAACTTAAAAGCTTATTTGGGCATCGACTTTGATCTTTGTACTCTTGGGACTCATCTTATTTTAATTTATATTCTTTCTCAAATTCAATCTTTTTAAGAAAGATTTCATAAATTCAGATTTAGTTTTTATATTTTCAATAAATTTTGTAATTGTTTTCTAGAAATTTTTTTAAAGAAAAGGTAATTTAATTAGATCTTAGCTCCATATTAGCATAAGTTGTGTACGTAGTTTAATTCCCCACTTTTCTTACATACTAAGAAAAACTAAATAATTTAAACTTCCATAATAAAAAAATAGATTCTTTATGTTTATAATGAAACTTTTTATCTGATTACCTTACCTAATAAATAAAATTTGTATTCATTTAATAAATTTAAATTTACTTATGAGATAAAAAAAAACAGGTAAAATATAATCTTGATTTTTGTACTCTTGTTTAATTCATGTTCTTTCACAAATACATTTTTTTAAGAAAGATTTCACAAATTCAAATTTAGTATTTATATTTTAAATACATTTTTTAATTGTTTTCTAGATACTTTTTTATATAGAACTAGATGAACAATAATAATCATTTTTATCTTTACTCAAGAAAAGACACCTTGTTAATATGCTATCAAAATTTATAAAGTGAAAGCTAATAGACACCTTTATTCTGAAGCATGTATTATTGACAGTGAATGACTCCATCTCTTCACACATAGCTTGAATCCAAGACCTAGCATTAGGGAAGTTCACTACCTCTTCAAAAGTAGCTGGCTCTTGGTCATTAGAAGCTATTGTGGCATTTAAAACTCGGTTCATATAGTTAGTTTCAGTATACCTAGCTGGAGGAACTATCACTTTTCTTTGTCTATCCCTAGCCAAGGAATACTGACTTAAATCAGGTACCACTTCAGTATTCCCTGTATTCTCATTTGAGACATCCTCTCCTTCTTCTTCTAATTCTATAGGAGGGTTTTGGTTAGTGGAAGAAACTTTAGGTGACTCCACCTCAATCCTAGCAGTATTAGGGCTATTAGAAACTGCATAAGATGTCTTTTCTTTTTGCATAAACATTTCTTTTTCTCTGAAAGTGACATCTCTGCTTATAACAAACCTTTTCTCAATATGATTCCACATCTTAAATCCTTTCTCCTTCAGAAAACCATATAAACATACACTTTACTACCCTAGATTTTAATTTCCCCTGATTTTGATGAATATAACCAACACATTCAAATACCCTTAGGTTTTCTAGGTTAGGTGGATGTGTGGTCCATTTTTCTTCAGGAGTCAAAAAATTTAGGGAGGAATGTGGACACCTATTTAAGGTGTACACTGTGTAGCTTGCAGCCTCGGCCCAATATTTTTCACTCAGAAATGCATCTGATAGGAGACATCTAACCCTTTCCATGACTGTTCTATTTAATCTTTTAGCTACTCTATTTTGTTGAGGAGTGAATCTAACAATCCTATGCCTAGTAATTCCTGTTTTTTTACAGAATTTGTTAAACTCTTCACTACAAATTCCAGTCCATTGTCAGCTCTTAGGTATTTAATTTCTTTAGAAGTTTGTTTATCTATCATGAGTTTCCATTCCTTAAACCTATCAAACACTTGGTCTTTAGTTTTAAGGAAGTAAACCCAACTTTTTCTAGAGAAATCATCAATAAAAGAAAGTAAATACTTTGAGCCAGTTAGGCTAGGTGTAGGAGCTAGACCCCATAGGTCAGAGTGTATATAGTCTAGGATAGCTTTTGTGGTATGTTGTGCTTTAGTGAAACTTTGCCTTGTGGCTTTCCCTAAAACATAGTGTTCACAAGAGGTTAGATTTTCTGAGAGACCTTTAGGGTGAATCCCTTGATTAGATATGACTTCTAGGCCTTTAGCACTAATGTGAGATAACTTTTTGTGCCATACATCAGCCTTTATGATCTCATTTGTGGTGGCAACATATGCCCCTGTCATCATTTCAACTCCTTTGACCACAAATAAGTCATTTATCTTTTCCCCAACTAATATCACTTTAGAATCCTTTAGCACTTCAAGGGTTCCTCCTTTACCCCTGTACTCACACCCAATAGCATCTAGCATACCTAAGGAGATTAGATTTCTCATAAGTAATGGAACATATCTCACATTCCTAAGAAGTTTGATGGTTCCATCCTTAAGTTTCATGGAAACAAAGCCAATGCCTTCTATTTTACAGCCTTGGTTGTTTCCCATATATCCCATTTCTCCTTCAATTTCTTTAAAGGTGTTAAACCAAGGTTTCATTGAGGTCATGTGATAGGTGCATCCGGAATCTAGAACCCAATCATGTTTTCCTAGAGGGTTTACATGATTGGAATTGTCTAAAGTTGAGGCTAAAGCATCTGAGTAAATGAAGGATCTTTCTACAATAGATGCTTCGGGCTGTTTGCCTTTAGAATCCTTTTCTTTCTCTTGATTCTTTCTCTTTAAGATAAAACAGACCTTAATTGGATGTCCCTTTTTCTTACAGTACTTGCATTTTATTTTCTGTTTTGACTTATTTTCTTCTGAGTTATGAGGTTTTCTGTCTTCTGAATGATTTTTCTTGAATTTTCCTTTTACAAACAGACCTTCACCACTAGGTTTATCCTTTCTATCAATCTGTAACTCAAGCTCTCTAGTTCTTAGGACTGAGATTATTGTGAAACCCAAAATCTATTTTCCCTTTCGTAGCAGGAAATAAAAGGAATTAACTAAGAATGAGTTAAATCCTAAGACAAAGAGTAGGAAAATTTCTAAGTGATAAAAATAATTTGTTAAATACTTTGGAAATAAGCCATAACTAGTGAAGATTTGGCTAAGTATAACCATGCGGTAGAAGCTAAGGTGGAAGTGACTAAGTGTTGGACTATGCGTTGATGTAGTGCCATGCGTTGGCCATGAAGTTTAGAGAGATTACTTGAGGTTTAAGATTACTTGGGCATGGAGAGAGATTGAAGTAGGGTCAAGAATAACGCATGCGACAACCATTGCTTTTGGAGGTTAGATCAACACATGGGGTGCGATGGATGCGTTGTACACGATGATATGCGTCTATGCGGCCGAAGGCATGCGACCAAAGGAGATGCATTGGTAGGTTACGGTGGTGAAAGGGCATATGGTGCAAGGGCATGCGGTGATGTGAGGGCATGCGATGACACAAGAATATGCAGCCGATGGTTTGCAGTCGAAGGGATGCGTTGATGACATGCATGTGCTATGCGTTGATGTCATGCGACAGAGCTATGCGTTGATGATATGCGCGCTATGTGTTGATATCATGCGACCATGCTATGCGTTGACGACATGCGCACGGTACTATGTGTTGATGGTCTGCGGCGGCCTTGCTACGCGAGAATGTGCGACCGAGGGCGTGCGATGGAGCGGCTTACGGTATGTGACTAAAGGTATGCGGCCAATGGTGTGCGCGTATGCGGGCGAGGGAATGTGTTGGTAGTATGCGATGGCATGCACTATGGATACGTTGGATGCGGCAGCCTTGATAAGGTATAAGTTATGCGATGTAACGAGCTAAGGTGGACGCATAGTGATTTGCCCTTGCATTGTTAAGGCTTGCGGCGACAAGGTAAATGAGGAGGGTTGCGTTGGTTATAAGAGATGCGTTAGCAAGAACCTAGGTGATGGTGAGCTATGCCTTGAGGTGTTGAGTTGAGAACCAAGGTGACCCAAGGATTGCTATGCATTGATGATATGTTATGCATTGGTGATATGCTATGCATTGGATATCTGAGGCTAGTAGTATGCGTTGAAAGGGGTGTTGGTCATCATCCTAGTTGAACGCATATTGAGTTGGATAGGCGCATATGAAGGACATCATCCAGACATGTGGCTTGCTAGGAAGAAGTCTTAGGCTTTAAGGAAATGATGTGGGTGCACGAGTAGACATGCAAAGTTAAGCCTCAAGTGTTGGCTATGGAGGAGGAAGACACTTAAGATTGTGTTGATGGTGTGAGGTGAAGACACCTCAAGCAGGAGGTGGAGAAGGTTGGAAGTTGGTAGATGCTAAGGAAAACACTTGGATGTGACCAAGGGAGAAGGTGTCGGGCAAAGGAGAAGGATTGAACGCCTATAAAAGAGGGAGAATGCCTCACTTCCACCCACACATCAATTATGTACTTAGAAACCACAAAGAATAGAAAAAATAAGAGATCCCGAAGAAGGGAAAGCAGTGCGCGGTCGGAGGTGCAAGCAAAGGTGCCAAAGGGACTAGGCCTATATGGACAGACGCATAGGCTAACTTCAAACAAGAAGTTTTTCCAAACTACTCGTGCAAATTAGGTGATTTTTGGACCAAAAGTTTCTAAATTAAGTTCAGTGTGAGGGCTGCCTCAATGCAATTCTAACTTTAAGACTGTCAAATTCAAGGAAAACCGTGAGGTGCTCACCAGTGAGGAAACAGTCGGGCCAAGAGGAATAAACTTGAGACTCGGAACTTTCGCCAAGGAATTTCAAGGTGAAACTTTAAGGTAGTATAGTTAAGACATTTTCACACATTTTTGAAGAAGAGAATGTTTTGAGATAAGGCCCGAAAGCGTTAGTAATCTAAGCTTAAAGTTAAACCTGAAATAGGATCCAACGGTCGAACAAGGAAAACCAGGTGAACTGCGAAGAAAGTTCTCAACAAATCACTGTGAGTGGTTTATTTCTTTATTCTTTTAAGCATATTGTGAATTAATATGTTGTAGGTTATGCTATGAGATATGTATGACGTTGGGATAGTCAGAGGGTCTAGGGACCTAGAACCTGAGCCCATAATAGATCTTTATAGTATGGTCAGGGGACCGAGGAGTCTAGTACCTGAGCCTGTGGGATAGAGAAACCTTGAAATGGGATGGTCAGAGGGCCGACGGGCCTAACTTCTGAACCCATGATAGGGAGAGCTATGTGCACATAGGTTGATATTTGAGTTATGATATGTTAACCATCTACCGTGTGTGTAGGTGGGTTTGTGAAAGCTTCATGGTATAGTGGGGGTTCGCATGAGAACCTCGTGATAATGCTTGTAAAAGACTTGTATTTGTTTTACCACTCACTGAGCTTTGTAAAGCTCATGGTTTGTCTCTGTGTTTCTCTTGCAGGTAGCTGACAAGTCCAGGTTGTGGTGTTGGTAAAGGTCTGCCACAAGTCTAGAAATAGTATTAAATGAAATTGGTTATCGGGATAAGATCTTTCTGTAAATGTAATTTGAGTTTTGTAAACTAGTTTCTAATAAAAGCATGTAATATTTTCCGCTACTATTATAAGTAAGGTTATTAAAAGAAACTAGTAGGTTAACCAAAGTAGCATCAGTTAATATCACGTCTCACCTCGGGCTCAGGAGTGCGGGCTCGGGATGGGGTGTGACAATTATAATGTTTGTGCTTATACTATCCCTTCCATACTTTAGAGCATTTTTTATTTCTATATACGGTTCAGGCAAGAAGTTTTAGAAGCACATAGGCCTCTTTTTCATCACCAAGTTTTTCTCCTAGAGTTTTAAATTCAGCAACAATTTTCTTGAACTCATCTAAGTTATCAGTTAATGTTTTAGATGAATCCATTTTAAATGTGAAGAATTTCTCCCTAAGATACATTTTGCTAGGAATATCTTTAGTAGCATATAATTCTTCTAGCTTAGTTCATATCCTGTATGCAGTTTTTTGATCTAAAACTTGTCTAAGAACACTATCACTAAGATTTAGAACCAATATACCATAGGCTGCCAGTTCTCAGTCTTCCTTTTCTTGAGTTGTCACAGTGGTAGAGAGTGTTGATGGGTCAAGGAGGGCTCTGTGAGCTTATTGCTGGCTGAGAATCGCCTTGATCTTGGCCTTCCATAGTCTGAAGTCTCCTTTGCCATCGAATCTCTCCACCTCAAACCTTGTTACTGACATTTTTGGATGAAAAACTTGTGTCTTGATTCTTCAAGAATTGAGATTTTGTAAGTCTTTTGCTCTGATACCACTTTGTTGGGCCTGCTTCTTTATATTTGTTGAATTCAGCCCAGATGATGAAAACTTGTATGGCCTTTCTTTGTTGATCCAAACGTGAGCTCAGTTCTTTTGCCCCAAAATTACTTTGGTTTGGTAGAAAACTTGGCTATTAAGCGCCCACGATTTTCCAGTTGATTCTTTACACGTGGTTTGAACCACTGCTCTTTGTCTGATGGAAATGAAAGAAAAAAAAAATGTTTTCTGATGGGTGATTAATTCAAAATTAATTTTCTTTCTCTCTTTATTGCTCTCTGGTTCTCTCGTTCTCTGCCTTCTGAATTCCTTACACTTTCTTTTAACCCTAATGTCTTCTTGTTTGATCCGTGCGACTACTTTGAGTAAACGATGGAAGAATCATGCAATCGTGTAGACGATGGAAGAAGAAAATGGAGAACGACCATGCAATCGTGTAGACGATGGAAGAAGAAAATGAAGAACAACCATTCAATCATGTAGACAATGAGAATAAAGGGAAGGAGATGCACACGATATACGTGGTTCGGCTTATTGAAACCTACGTCCACGGGAAGGAAAGAATTTCTAATTCTTCTTGAAGCTATGTATGTTGTATCTACAAAATTTGTAAATGATGAGTATTTATACTAATTTCTGATATAAGTAGTTACAATAACTAACTGTAAAAGTTAAAGAAATGTGAAATAGTTCTTGAATGTTGAATGTTTGAGCTTATATTCTTCATTGGCACTTCCTAGTCCACAACGAACATGATATTCTCTTGATCCAATGACACCCTTGCTGATCCAATGGCCGCCCCTGACTTACTACGCTACTACTGCCATGTGAGCGGTGTGGAGAGCGAGCGACAGAGGAAAAGAGGGCACCGTGGCCAATTTTTTAAATTTCATATTTATGGCCATTGCATTGTGTAGATAGTCTCATCCCTACACTTAATTTTTCTATTTTACTCTTCAATCTTAGGGTGACTTCAAATAAGAAGGGTGAATATCTCCCAAAAATCTAGGTTTTTTACTTTATCATTTTTAAATTTGTTAAGTAGATTTTGTTATTTAAATTTTTGTTTTAAATATTAGGGCTGGGTTAAACACAAATCAAAAGTTCTGTGTTGTTTTTGCTTTTTTCTAAAAAAAATTGGGATAAATTCCGTCATTGTTTATGATGGATTATTTGAAAAAAAAAATATATCTTAATATGAGTGTTTTTTATTAGGGCTTATCGATTGATTCGGGGTGTTTTTACATATTAATTTGAGAGATTTCTAAATCTTTGACGATTGGAATGAAAAATGAATTGGAGATTTGAAAAAAAAAATTGATATTTCTAAGGAAGAGTTGTAGTAGGTAGGCGACATGAGAGGTTGTAAAGGATGTGGGGTGTGATTGTAATGTGCAGGGTAGGCACCATAAGAAGTTAAGAATGCACCATAAGAAGTTAAGAAGGAGAATAAGTTGTTTAAATTTTGGTCTAGACTTTTTTCAAGTTTTTAGTTGATGGACTTTTAGTATATAGTATTTGCATTTTCATGATTGAGTTCTAATTATTATAAGATATGTATGTGGGGTTTAAATTATTTTGAGTATAAAAGTTGTAACAAAATATGAAAAGATTCTAGATATTACAATGTATTTGCATGGTATAGATTAACAAAGATTTCAGTTGTTTTTAGTTTATGTGGCAACATGCAACATTTTAATTGTTTATGAGTAGAAGATATTTGTGGGGCTCTACTCATTTGTTAGTTATTTTGAATACCATGTATTTGCTTATTTCATATCTAAATTTCGAGTTATAACTTGTTGATCGAAATCAGATTCTTGTAGCTCTAAGTAATTTTTATGCTATTAGTTTTTTATAACTAAAGTTAGTTTTGATATGTTATTTGATTGAAATAGTTTCTTTTATTGGCTTCACAATAAATGTATATTCAAATCTCAAGTTTATGAGATTTTGGGTAGTTGAATTTATTGGATCTAGTTTTAGGTTGTTAGACTTTTTTTAAACACACCATGACTTTAGAGATTTGTTACCAAGGGTATTTTGGACTATTAATAAATTTTAAATAGTATTAGAATTAATTGTTTGGCCATTTTCTCCGACAAACTTGTTTATCCATTTTTTTAAAATGTTATTTTGTTTTACTGAATCAACCTGAACTTATTATTGAATTCAAAAAGACTTTCTCGTACAATAAAACCTATATATACATATTTTTAATTTTATTTTTTTATTTCATGGTTAGGTTAATTGGTTTTATTATTTAATAAAGATAGTTGTGTATTCGACAAAATGAAGCTAAACTATTAGTAACAATAGCAAAGCTTCAAACTATTTGTAAATATAACAAAACTTTCAAGTGAAAAATCTAAAAACCCTTCACTATCATAAATAGTACACAATTTCAATCCAAATCACTAATACACAAATTTAGCCCAAATCGATTTCTCTTTCCAACTATTTGCATGTTTTATTTTTAATTTTTTCTTCGTAGGTTTTTCTTCAATGTTTCCGTCTTAGTAGTTCTACTTTTTGTCCATTTAAATAGGTCCAATAATTTTTTATTAGTTGCATTTTTTCATAAGTCGTTTTTCTTCGATGCATGTTATATTTGACTGAATTTTTTTATGAACTAAGTTTTTAATTGGTTCCTACCCTTGGTCTAGCAGTATTGGTCTTTATAGTACACTTTTTTTTATCAGCTATGTTTCTTTTTCTATCATTGACTTTTTAGAGCCATTTTTTATCAACTGAGTTTATAATTAGCTTACAACCTTAATCTAAATATGGTCTTCGTAGTTTGTTTTTGTAGCTTGCGTTTATAGATTGGATTTATATTTTTATTGTCACATATCACTAATAGACTTTAATAAGTGAGAGAATCTTTTTATTAATATACTTGGACTGCAAGGAGGTGTTTGATAAATGGGTACGAGTTATTGGGTTAGGTGGGTATTTATTACACATGTTTGTTAAGCCTATAAAGAAAACTTATAGTTTATTAAACCCTTTTTTACCCACTCAAAACTCCCATTTTTTATCCCCTCAAAACTAACCCTAAAAATCAATATATTTTCATTTCTTTCTCTCTTCCCTCATATTTGCCGTTTGGATACAGATCTGAGTTTTTTTTGTTTTATCGTCAAACCTTTGGATTCTATTTTCATTTCTTTCTCTCTTCCCTCATCTTTGCCATTTGGATCCCCAAATATACTATCCATATTATATAAAAATAAACGGTATGATATGTGAAATAATAAAGTTAAGTTAGTAAGATTCAATATATATACATACAATATACCAATTAGTAATTGGGATAATTACCTTCAATATATATACATACATTCAATATATATACATACAATATACAATATACCAATTAATTGAGCAGCAATATGAAATATATTTTGTTGGTATGTTTTATCGATTGAAGAGAATTAGAATTATTACAGTTTTTTAAAAGAATATATGAAAAATAATATATTATGTTCTACAAATTGAGAAAAAAAACTGAGATTGTCCAGTTTATGTCATATATGATTTGAGAAAATGCATGTATATTTGAAAATTAATCAACAATAGCAAAGCATAAAACTAAAAAATAAAAGAATGAAATAAAAAAAAAACCAAAAAAAATAGAACTAATCTCATTCACAAAAAAAACTGCATCAGATTCTCTAACTCAACTCAACTGAACTCAACTCTGCATAACAAACACAGACAATAATTACCAACTCAACTCAACTCTACAAACAAACACAGACAATTTAACTCCCTAGATAATTTACCTCTCTAGATAATAATTACCAACTCAACTCAACTCAACTCTCTACTTTTATCACATATCAAACACAACCTAAATGAAAACTATGAGTAATTAATTTTTATCATTCACTGAATTCCATTAGTGGTAAGAGTCTATTTTCTATTGAAATTTATCAGAAATTTTGTGTCAGTATTAGAAATTTATCATTGTTTGAAGTATATCATTGATAAGATTCTATCTCTAATAGATTAATTGATTGTTTGGTGATAGAAGATTATCATTAAGATACTCGGTGTGGGTGTGGTTGTGAGTGTGGGTGTGTTTAACTTTTTGTTTAAGCACACATATTTCCCAAATTTTTAACACTTAATTTAGATGTCAACTTAAAACCTTCACTTATATTTTACAATTTTTTACATGTGACCATTGTATTTGAGGTAGACAAAATACTCTTATTTCATACAAGGAAAAAAATGACAATATACATTTTCATATTAGTTGAATGTATTAGTGTAATATAAGAAAAAAAAATGTAGGTCATCAAGGGGTTTAGGGCTTTTTATACCATCTTATACCAAATTGTAGGTTAGGATTTATTATGCATATACGTTGGTGTTAAAATTGCGATTTCAAAGTTCCACATTGGCTAGATAAGGGAATTGTCATGGGTATAAAAGAAAGGACAACTATCGCCAATGGCATGAGGCTTTTTAGGCGAAACTAAAAGTAAAGCTATGGGATTTATGCCCCGAAGTGGAAAATATCATACCATTGTAGAGTCTGTAGGTTTGTTATTCCTAACAAGTGGTATCAAAATGGTGCTAGGCCCTAACTTAACCATGTTGGTAGAATCATCGAGTATTGAACAAAGAAGTGAATAGCCTTAGAATATGCAGTCATGGTGGTATTCATCATGGTTGGCACTAAAGGTGGTAGTCCGTGGAGTTGGACATTAGTTGCTATTGCTAAAGTTAAGTTATTTTATACCAACTTTGGGTCAAACATTGAGTTGAGTTTTAAACTCAACTCAACCCATGCCAATGCCCCAAATGCCCCCTAATAGACTTGATTGATTATTTATATTTGCCTGTTGACTTTATTTGGTTATAGAAGTCCATCACTAATATTTTTATCAATGATAGATGATAACTTGTAGAAATACAAATTATTGTTCTCTCAAAGTTAGAATAATTAGGATCTTTAGTGATGTAAACACACTCATTACGAAGGAAAACACATGAAATTCCATAAATGTAGTAAACTCATACAATATTTAGTAAAAAGTTACTTCACTTAACATATTTCAACGCAAAAATAAGAGAAATTTACTAACTGTTTTAGTAAAGGCCAACGCAAGGGTATGCATCCTAGACTATTTGACGCATGAAAGATACAGTTGGCTCGTACATTTCATGTAAAATCACCACTTGCAGGCATGTGCATTTGACCGATGACGTCTCAGCAATCCAGATGTGGCAGGCGATTGTTCCTAGGTATGGAAATTAATGCACAAGTTGTTGAGAGATTGCCTATAAACGGGGAAGCCACCTGCAGAATCAAGAGTTAGACATTTTGAGCTTAAATAGTTATAATTTTCATAAAAGGCCAATAGTTAGAGTTCTCTGTTGTTTGCAAGCAAAAAGTAGGAGGGAAGACCACCATTCCACCGTTGATCAAAAGGAGCTGCCAGAGAGAAGCGCGAAAGATATACCTTCTTCAACTCCTCCACCAAGTTGGTCATAGCAAGCATTGAAAATAAGCCAAAGAGGACAAGAGATTGAACTCTGTTGCTTGACTTATTCTTTTTCATCTTACATTTTCATTCATCATTTTATTTCACTGAGCTGAGATTGTTTGAAAAACATTCGTTATCTTTAATTCAATTTTATCTTCAACCATTCATCACTTCTCCATCTGTTTACTTTCAAAGTTGTTGTGTTTGTGAACTTTCTAGCTTGATGAGAGCATAAAATCTATTGCTTAAGTTTTCTTGATCAGTTGATTAAAGTGGTAAAGTAGTTAAGTTATTTGAGAGAGTCGTTTAACTGCTGAACGCATCAGGTCAGAGCATGAAGTAATTTTAGAGATAGAATTCCTCATGTCTTTCGTCTGTTCTTTGTAACTAACGCATGCACTGATAACTTGTAGAAATACAAATTATTGTCTCTTAAAGATTGGAACAATTAGGATTCTTTGTGATAAAAAAGCATTCATCTCAAGGAAAAACGCGTGAAATCCATTAATATTTCACCAAGCATACAAAAGTAGTATTCTTGTTAGATTTGCTTCACTGACGCATCTGCTTGTAGGAAATTAAGAAATTTTACCAAGTGTTCCATACCCAACTAATGCAAGGACGTGCGTCCAAATATGTCCAACACAGAAGGGATTCATTGGATTGCGCTTTTTCTGTCAAATCACCACTTGTAGGTATGGGCATCTAACTGGAGGCATCTGAAAAGCTCTGAAATGAAAGGCGACTGACCAGGGCATGGAATTTAATGCGAGTCTAGTCACAAGTTGCTGAAGAAAACGCCTATAAATAGGAGGTTTGCTACCAAGAAAAGAGAGAT
This sequence comes from Benincasa hispida, assembly GCF_027475165.1. Classification (NCBI taxonomy): domain Eukaryota; kingdom Viridiplantae; phylum Streptophyta; class Magnoliopsida; order Cucurbitales; family Cucurbitaceae; genus Benincasa; species Benincasa hispida. The sequence continues at coordinate 15,630,067 of NC_143488.1, forward strand.
AGAAACATTAGAAATTTTAGAGAATTCAGATAGCCAAGAACTCTATCGTTGTAAGGAGATGGGAGGAAAAGGTCTATTTCCATCGTTGATCAAGAGAAGTGTTGGAGACCAAGCTCAAGAAAGAATCCTTCATCACATCTTTACCAAGTTGGTTGCAACAAGCACTTAGAACAAGCCAAAGAGGACAAGAGATTGAACTCTACGGTTTGACTTCCTTCTCTTCTTTTACTTTTCACCTCCATTTACCAATCATTCAATTAAATTGAGAACGTTGTAGACATATTTGCTATCTTTAAATTCAATCTTATATTTGATCAATCCGCTCTTTATTCATCTGTTTACAATCAAAATTTTGTGTGGCAACCATTTTTCTGAGTCATTGCATACTTGAATTTCATGCTTTAATCATCTTAATCACTTGATTAAAGTTGTTTCTCTGTTAAACTATTCGAGAAGGTAGGTTAACTAAAGAACTTTGAGTCGGACGCATAGTAGGTTTATAGATAATACTTGTAATTACTTTTACTATTCTCTATCTCCAACGCATGCACCTTAGAGATAGGAATACATTTGACATTCACATTGAGAAATACTTACATTCACATTGAGAAATACTTAACAATAAGGCTTAAAGGATAGAGACTTAATGCATACACACACAATTTGTAAACAAGCATCCATATGATCTTCATTCCATTCTCATGTTTTCATGCACTTGTTCATCTAACTTGGGACCGACGCATAGCCCCCAAACACTTAGCACCATCCAACCATAGATTTTTTTTTACCCCTCTTGAAATCCTACTTTTTTATTTTATTTTATTTTTTTTGCATGTGTGTATTGAGGTTAGTATAAATAATCTTCATTCTTGTTAATTTGGAACCTATCTACAATTGAGACAATGCAAGGACCACGTTAGACTGTAAAAAATCCCTATGTTCAACCCTAGACTTACCAGGAAGCCTGAGTCAGATTTATACTTGGGTTTGATTTATGAAAGTTTATATGCACTATATGTAAATTACAACCACCTCAACGCATCGTTTCTTCTCACATAGAGAAGTAATTTGTTAGACCTCACCATTCACCTAAGCTATCATCGTTCGTCTTCATTCATAATCATTTTTTTAATACAAATCGTGAGACGAACATGTACCCTAGAGATAGAATTATGTGTGGCATTCGCATTGAGAGATGTTAAACTTAGCATTAACTAAATAACAAAATTCCCAACGCAAAGCACAAACAGTTAGATTGTAAACAAACATTTGTACCATCTTCATTGTGCTCATATAGGCTTGTTCTTCCTGATAGGAAGTCAACGCATACCACTTATACTTAAAACCATTCATCCATAAATCCCTCTCTCCCTCTGAACTTCTATTTCTTCTTACATGTGTGCCATTAGTCTAGTGTAAATAACCAATGCCTCTCAGTTAATAAGAAAACCTCTGCATTAGATACGAGAACAATTCCTGCATTAGTACATTATGAAGTCCTTGCATTCGACCTTTGACTTACCAGGAAACTTAGGTTTGAATTATATTTGGTTCTAAATTAAGAGAACTTGTACGCATTAACAAGGTGGGCACGCGTTTATGGCCAACGCATCGCCTATTTTCATACGAAAAGATAGGTCAATCCTTCATCCATCTTCACTTATCATAATCATTCATCACCATTTTCCTTCATCTTCATAAGCATAATTAGAACGTAAATTACGGGCGAATAAGTTTTTGGTGTCATTGTCAGGGATTCTACCAATGTAGCTAACCGAAATGTGGCTTTTTTATATTTTTGTAGAAATTTTCAATCAAATGAGTATTAGAAGTTGAGCCTAAACTTGTGAAAGTTTTAAGAGCAGAGAGCGCACTCCTGAACTCATATGTGACCCTAAAATTGAAAGAACCTTCAAATGAAGAAACAGATCGAATCGACATCGAAGATTAAGGCAACAACAATAACAACAAAATAGTAAACGGCCAAATTAATCAGAATTTGGCCCAACAGCTAGCTAATGTTGCACCAAACCCTATCCTAATGGCAAACAATAGCACGTGTCCAATGTATGAATATGCATCATCAATGGTATATGATTTCTTGCTTGGATCATCTACCCAACGCCTAAAGGGACAACGTTCGAAATAAAATTAGTAATGCTCCAAATGCTGCAGATAGCAAGACAGTTTGGAGGTGCCCACGACGAGGATCAGAATATCTGTGATTCCTGCAATTCATTCGTGATTCCTGGAATCATTCTAGAAGCAATCAGAATATCCTTGTTTCCTTATTCACTCCATGATGATGCCAAGCAATGGTTGAGCTCTTTAGAGCTAGGCAAAATAACAACATTGGATAAGTTAGTGGAGAAATTCATGCAGACATACTTGCCTCCCACAATCAATGTAAGGAGGCGTCGAGAGATTATGAATTTCGAACAAGGAGAGTTTGAAACACTTAGCATCGCATGGGAGAGATTTAAAAGGTTGGTAAAAAATTGTCCTAACCATGGACTATCTCTGACTAAACAAATGGAAACTTTCTATGGAGGATTAAACAGACCTTCCCAAATGGCAGCAGATGCAGCTGTCGCAGGCGACATTATGGATAAATCATATTATGAAGCCAAAGAAATTTTAGATCAGATTGCCAAACATAACATGAAGGTTGGTGATGCTTACGACTCCAGAACAGACAGTAGAAAACGATCGCAGGATGTGATTGACACCGACGCAGTGGCCACTCTTTCTGCATAAGTAGTTGTAATGACAAATATGTTGAAGAATCTGACGATGAGTAATACAACACAAATGTAGAATGTCCAGCAGGTAGACGCATTCACGCAACCCATGGTAAGTTGTGTGGGTTGTGGAGAGTTACATACTTATAATGATTGCCCACAAAAAAGTTTCTTTTTCTTGTAGTGATTTGTAGATTTTTTTTAATTATTTTTTTTACATATATTATATTACTTTGAATTCAAAGCTTTTATTCTTGTTAATTGCCATCTTTCAACTCATCACTCATGGATTTTTGTTATATGGTTCCAAGAATCCAAAGGTTCATATCCATATATTCTTTCCTCTTTTTTTTTTTTTTCCTTTTGTTTTTAATAAAAAAAGTGTATGATGATGTTACCTAGTACTATAATTGATATTGATGGATCTTTTTTTACAGGGAATATATAGTGCTTGAAGGGAAAATTGTTTGGAAACATATCTTTATGTTTTTGTGTTTTTCATATAATTCTTCTTTCAATTATTATGGAAAAAAACATTTAAATGAAAATTGAAAAGAAACTTTCAATAGAAAAAAAAGTTAATTTGATAGTTATTATTCTTAAAAACATTTTGAGATGTCAATAAAACTGTATGTATGACAAGAAATAATTGAAACAACTGACAATCTACCACATATATATGAGGTATAATATATATTGAGTTTTCATGCACATTTTGAACCCTCATAATTACTTCACTTGGAAGTTTTCTTGTTCAAAATTCTAGTAATTACTAATGTTTTGCCTTCAGTCATACTTAAATTTGATGTTATTTTTATATATTCTTAATGATATGAAATATATAGAGTCAATGATGTATTAAAATATTTCATATCTATCTAATATTTTAATTTATATGGGTAAATTTTAAGTACAATTTAACTAACCAAGATAATATAATCCATAACCTTTACTAAATGTTGTAAGTTTGATTCTTCATTTATAGTAAGCAACATGAATTGTTGTCTAAAGTTGTGTTCGAAATACATTTTCTGTAAGGATACGCGAGTACCTGCAACAGAAATGATAGTGTCCTAATTCTAATTTTACAAGACATACAGAAAAACATATAGGGCAGAAACAATATTTACTTAACAAATAAGCATGCTTTTGTATAGAAAATGAAGAGAAAGAAGAGATCCAAAAATCACTTACCCTCGAAGACTAATTTCTTCATGATTTCTTTCTGAATTCTCGAACACAATGAACTCTTCGATCATGAATGCCCAAAAACACAATAGCAAATTTCCAATCAACCAGACACTACTACGTTGAGACCTCAGTATTCTCAGGGTAGAGAATCGTAGAGCGTATATGAGCTTCTAAATTAATTTGGAAAGGAATGTATTTCTTAAAATTTGAGAGCAAAAACAACTTTTTCAAGCACAAAACTTCAACACACTTTGGTGTTTATATAAGAGTGTAAAAGGGAGGTGAAAGAACATTTCTTTCCATCTTCCATATATTAACAAGAAAGTAATGAAGGAAGGGAAAAGGTTATCAAATTAAATTAATAACTCCATTAACTGTCAGTCACTCCATTAAAGACTGATGGTTGCAATCTTCACACTACAGATATATTTTTATGTCCATTGGATATAATCAATCAACGGTGCATTGACCCTTCACAACTTGCTCGTAAGTGCAACTTAGCCAAAATTACGGTTTTGTCCCCGTAGTTATATATAACTCCTTAAGCACCAAAAATCTCTCTAATGAACAATAAGTTATAGTCCAACTATAATCCCCCTCTCGGGCCAAGAGAGGGCGTGGCACCACATTGTTTGAGTCTCGAAATCAGCTCTTAAGGGAGCAATTTCTCTATTTACTCTAATTATAGAAAATGAGTGAATTCCTTCTTGTGTAGTTGTGTTCCCAGCTCCCCAACAGACGAATCCTCAAAATGGTAGACATATTGAGTTGACGAAACTGGTCACTCTCACCTATACAAATCAAAGGATCGCCTTCATAGGTAGGAGTTCACAACTCACTCAGCATTCAGGTCAAGTCACCTATGGTCATTCTGGTGAAATGTAAGTTTCATCTACCAATGATGTTATATAAAGAGATTATTCATTTCGTGGTCCGATCCTATACAGACTATTTGTACAGAGTACCCCCACTCACATGTCTACACATGAATGATCAAGATTAGATCATTTGGAACACTTTACAATAATTGTAACAACTATAAAGCGGGCAGTATTCGTAGTGTCACCAAGATAAGGTACCCAGCCTTATCTATCTATTACAGACCATTTAGGTTATCACATAAACATGATCTACATGTATGTCTCTAAATACATGTTTAAGTTACAGAAGATAGCCCTAGATTTTAATTTATTGGTTTTTGTGGGTTAATGCTACTAAGTGTTAAATAAAATACTTCTTTATTTTGATAGATAAATAAAGTATTTGTACAATACAATTACAAACTATGAAACTCACAAGATTTAGATATTAATTCCAACATTTTTTAGTATTTAATTTAAAAATAAGTCATTTATAAAAATATTCTAGTATTTGACAACTATTAAATTTTAATCAACTTTTATCAAAAGTGTCATTTAACGTCTGCATTTAACGTCTTCCATTAACTCCAATAACACGCATCTCTATGTCTTTTAACGTACTCACTACATTTATTTTATTTCCTTTTTATTTAATAATCGCCGGTCGTTATCACATGGGAGCCCTCGCCGTAATGCACTTTCTTTGCCCCCGAACCCCCACCATTCTTCTACCTCTACCTCTCCTTTTGGTTAAATTCTAACCATGGTTCTCCCCTTTTTTTCAATAATGTAAATGGCCAAAGAAATAGCTATAATAGAGTATGATTTTAAATTTTCATCGAGTATTTAGGAATGAAATTAAAACTTTTTTCAAGTTTGGAGACTAAAACAAATACATATATTATCATAGATAAATTTTCAAATCTTCAGTTAATTTCATTTATTTAAGACATGTTTGACTAGTCGTTTAAAATTTTGAAGTTTATATGATATGCCTTGTTGAAATATAAACTTGATTTTGGGTTAGAAGTAATTGATTCTAGCCCAAACAAAAGTACAAGTTCTAGAAATATCAAACATTAAAATATTCTAGAGATATTACTTGTAGGAGATGCTTAGAATGTGTTGGCAAATATAAGGATTATCTAGAAAATATAAGGAAAAAAGTATAATTGTAGAAAATATTCTAGAGACATTTGTAACCATTAGATCATGAATGTGTTGGCAAAATCCTAACCATAGATTTATGGGAGCCAACTAGTATAAATAGAAGGTATGTCTTACTATTTGTATCAAACCAAAAAAATTAGAAGTACTCAATAACACTAGTAGCCTCTTTCTCAATTCTCTCTTCTAAATTTCCTCCAACCTCTAAAATTTATTTCCAACCGGCTTTGTTTTTTGGTGGAAGTAAAAATAAAAGTTATGAGAGCTTATATCCAATTGGACAATATAGCATACCATATTTGTGAGATATCGAGTCATTTTCCCCTAACATGTGTTTCAATTAGCAGCTTATATGGTATGTATTTTAATTAGCTGGAATCATGTCAAACTCGAGCAGAAACAATGATAACGCTTCTACATTTTCCTTAAAATGTCCTTAAAATCTGGTATGTTGGACATCTCATTTATACATTTACAATGTAAACTTCTAAAAATAACCATTGATAGAATAACAGGTTATTAAGATTTGAGTTTGCGTAATCTAAGTTGAATTAGATGCCTAGATTTAGGTCGATCATAAGATTAGCAATCACATAAACTAAACAAACAAAATTCATATATTATACACATATTCGAGATGTATTTAAGTTAAAGTTAGCATTCATTTTACTTCAAATAAAATCATCATTCATATACATGTTTAGAATATTACATCACATAGAGTGTGAAAGCATTGCAACCAATAATTTTTTTTTTAGAGGAAGTAAATATAACTTTAACTACTAAACAATGTCGTACTAATTAAAAAAAAAAAATACTAAACAATGCTAACTAACACATGTTTAGAAGTAATTTTAAAAAAATGAAATAATAATAATAATAACAACAACAATAACAACACTAACATGTTAATGATTTGACATGCATGTTAGACATATTTTGGCTAATCAAGTTGACACACGTGGACAAATTAATAATAGTATCACTTCATGATAAAGACTAAATAAAAGTATAATAAAAATTTAGGAATGAAATAAACTTTTTTAAAGTTTGGAGACGAAATAAATATTTGTATTATCACATATAAATTTTCAAATGTTGGGATTGGTGTCCTAAATCTCTTGTATTCTCATAGATGTGAACTTTGTATAAACAAATTGATATTAATAAAATAATTGTTATTTTATGAGCATACACATAATCCAATAAAATAAGATCCTAGGTTATTTTATGTAATTTAAACAAGTACGTAAAGACATATAGGTGGATCTTGTTTAAATAATAACCTAAACGGTCTGTAGTAGATGGATAAGGTTGGGTATCTTATCTTGGTGACGGGTTCGGCCCGCTTTGTAGATGTTATAAGTATTGTAAAGTGCTACAAATGAACTGATCCAAATTATTCATGTGCAGACTTGTAAATGGGGGTATCCTATACAAAGAGTTTGTATAAGACCGGACCATGAAATAGTTAGTTTCATTATATAACATCGTTAATAATAGAGACTTACATTTCACCAGGATCACCATAGATGACATGACCTGAATCCTGAGTGATTTATGAACTCCTGCTCATGAAGACAATCCTTTGATTTGTATGAGTGAGGGTGGTTAGATGCCAACTCAACAAACCTACCATTTTGGAGATTAGTTTGATTGGAGAGCTAGAAACATAGCTACACAAGACGGAATTCACTCATTCCCTTATGTCGGGGTAAGTAGGGGTAAGTAGATAAATTGCTCCCTAAAGGGCTGATTCTGGGGATTGAACAATGTGGTCACAACTTCTCCTGGCACGAGAGGGACTTATTCATAGTTGGACTATGATTTATTGTTCATTAGAGAAATTAGTGATACTTAAGGAGTTAGATGTGACTACGGAGGTAAAACGGTAATTTTGGCTCAACTGTACTTACAAACAATTTATGAAGGGTCATCGTTGTTGATTGGTTATATTCAATGGACACAGAAATATACATGTAGTGCAAAGAGTGCATATATCAATTTTTAGTAGAATGATTGGTAGTTAATGGAAGTTGTTAATTTAATTAAAGAGTTTAATTAATTATCCAAGTACCATTAGAGCTTCAATCTATACATCCATAAGGTCCTCTCTATAGCTCAACAAGGTTTTAATTGTGAATTAATTTTTGATTAATTTAAAATGTCCAAATCAATTGAGGGAATTAATTAATTACTTATATATGTATACAATTAATATAATCTATTAGATACATTATAATATAAAGTATTTTGAGAATAATTTGAATATGACTCAAATGCTAATTGTATGAATGAGATTCATATAATTAAATTTAATATAAATATGATTTATGTTAAATTCTATAAATAGTTGAAAGGAATAAAATATTTAGATATATTCAAATATTAATTATATGGATTAGATTCATATGATTGAATTTAACATAAATGTGATTTGTATTAAATTTCATACATGGTAGAGATTTATATTAAGATTCTTATTATATATATTATTATTATTGATTTTATTTGATTAAATTAATATTTTCTCTCAACTAAATATGTGCAGTTGGACGGGTTGAGTGAATTAGTTCACTATTCTTCTTCTTCGTATTTTTTCTGACACGAGAGAGTTCTCTCTGCAAAAAATTTACAGAAAATAAAAACTTCCCTGTTCCACCACTCCTGCCAATTCTCAACCCTAGAGAACACAGAAGATTCAATTTTGTGGTGTTCCAATTGAAAAATGAAAAGGATCGTGTCCATGATTCATTCGAGAGAATTCGTGAAGAAATTGGCTTCAAATATAAGATCTCCTTCCCAATTTCTTATGGTTTAGCATGCTGTAAAATTTTTAGTTTTAATGCATAATCTTCTACCTCTTAATTCTGTAATTTTAAAATTATGTAAAAATAAAATTGGGATCGATCCCACTTCCACATCGAAACCTTCGTTGGTTTCTTTCATAAAATACTCAGCCAGTTTCATTTATTTATGGAGTGTCTGACTAGCTGTTTAAAAGTTTGAAGCTTATATGGTATGTGTTTCAATTAACAACTTATATGGTATGCGTTTCAATTAGCTGGAATCACGCCAAACTCGAGCAGAAAACGACTGTAACGATTCTACAGTTTCCTTAAAATGTCTTTAAAATGTCGTACGTTGGACATCTCATTTATACATTCAATATAAACTTCTAAAAGAATTTGACAAAATAACAGGTTATTAAGATTTGAGTTTGCGTAAGTTGAATTAGATGCCTAGATTTTGGTTGACCATAAATCACACAAACTAAACAAACAAAATTCATATATCATACACATATTCAAGATGTGTTTAAGTTAAAGCTATCGTTGATTTTATTTAAAATAAAATTATCATTCGTATACATGTTTACAATATTACATCATATATAGCGTGAAAGGATTTCAACCTACAATTTTTTTGAGAGGAAGTAAAATATTATTTTAACTACTAAACAATGTTGTACTAATAAAAGAAAAAAAAAACTATTGAACAATGCTAACTAAGACATGCTTAGAAGTGATTCTAAATAATAATGTTTACAATATTACATCATATATCGTGTGAAAGGATTTCAACCTACAATTTTTTTGAGAGGAAGTAAAATATGATTTTAACTACTAAACAATGTTGTACTAATAAAAGAAAAAAAAAATATTAAACAATGCTAACTAAGACATGCTTAGAAGTGATTCTAAAAAAAATGAAATAATAGTAATAATAACAACAACAATAATAACAAGAACATGTTAGGGGTATTTGTTTCAAGTGTTGGACTTGAGATGGGTTAGGCATCCTAAGCCCAACTGTTGTTTAGAGCAAGGGATTAGGAAGCCAAGGCTTCCTATCCTCTTTCACATGGGATTGATTAGTAAACACCATTATATTTAAACCTATGGGTTAGACTTTTTTTTCTTTTTTGTAATTTAATCTAGGAAGTTCGCCAGTCTAACTTCGACGACCACATTCAATGACCGCCATTGGCCAACTTCGATGGCTACCTCCGGCACTCATTACTGGCCAACCTCTAGTCGTCAATTTCGACGACCTTGTCAGCGAACTTTCGGCCACAAACTTCGGCCAACCTCTTGACGCGACCGGTAAACCTTGAAAAATATTAATAAAACACTTTTAGTATATAACAAACCAAACAAACTTATACATAAAAATACTTCTAAGAAAAAGTTTTCAAACACATGTATGTTTTTCTTTTAAGAAGTTTTTATCAAAAGTGTTTCAATGAAAATGATTTTTTGAAAAATATTTTTCCTAAGTCCTTCCAAATAAGTCCTTAGTTTAATTACAATAATATTTTTAAAAATACACTTTCTCTTTCTTCTAACTCTTTTTTCTTTTGGAGTTTTTTTAAGTATTATTATTTATTAGATTATATCTTTTAATTCTCCCTCTTCTCTTCTTTATTTAACATTAATATTTCCTTCATTTTAGATTTCATTTATTTTCTTGTATTTTTCCTAGCTGAAAATCGATCATCTACCTATAGATTCCTTATTTGTATAGGTTTAGAAAAGAAAACTATTTTAGAAAGTTCATAACCATAAGAAACTTCCCTTATATGCTTCTTTTCCTATTATTATTATTATTATATCTTATATAAGGTGTAATTAAGTATATTTATTTTGACATTATGTGTAGAAATCCCTAATTTAAATTAGTTAAAGTGACAAATGTTTATGAAATTTTATTTCAAAACCTAGTAAAATCAAAATATCAAATTATAAAAATAATAAATTAAATAAAATTATAATATTGATCAAATTTCTATTTCAAAATTAAAAAAAAAACAAGTATTATTCTAAAATTTTTAGTTTATTTTAAATTTAACTATATTAAAATAATTATGATGAAAATTTTAAACAAATCTAAAATCTAATCATTGATTAGATACAAGAAAATATCTCAAAAAACTCAAGATTTATAAAATTGCATTTCATTCCTAGGCTCTCAGTTTCTTAAACCTTGGTTACTAAACCTCACAACCTAAACCCAGACTTAACATTCCCAATCTTAACATTTCAAACCTGCATGCCAAACGGTCGCTTAATGATTTAACATGCATATTAGATATATTTTGGCTAATTAAGTTGACACACATAGACAAATTAATAGTAGTATCACTTCATAATAAGGATTAAATAAAAGTATAATAGAAATTTAGGAATGGAATTAAAGCTTTTTTAAAGTTTGTAGACGAAACAAATATATATATTATCACATATAAACTTTCAAATTTTTAGCCAGTTTCATTTATTTAAGACATGTCTGTCGTTAAAAGTTTGAAGCTTATATGGTATGCATTTCAATTAGCAACTTATTTATATGCGTTTCAATTTATTAAAATCACGCCAAATTCGAGCAAGAGACGAAGGTAACGCTTCTACAGTTTTTTTAAAATGCCCTGAAAATGTGGTATGTTGGACATTTCATTTATACATTTACAATGTAAACTTCTAAAAAAACAATTGACAAAAAATCTAAATTACATAAACTAAACAAACAAAATTCATATTTCATACACATATTCAACATGTATTTAAGTTAAAGTTAGCATTTATTTTACTTAAAGTAAAACCATCATTCATATACATATTTAGAATATTACATAGCATATAGCTTGAAAGGATTTCAACCAACAATTTTTTCTAGAGCAAGTAAAATATGACTTTAACTACTAAACAATGCTAAATAAGATATATTTAGAAGTGATTCTAAAAAAATGAAATAATAATAATAATAACATTTTAATGATTTGACATGCATGTTAGACATATTTTGACTAATTAAGTTGATATACATCGACAACTTAATGGTAGTATCACTTCATAATAAAGACTAAATAAAAGTATAATAGAAATTTAGGAAATAAATAAATAAATATATATATATATATATATTATCATAGATAGAGTTTCAAAATTTGAGTCACGGTTTCATTTATTTAAGTCGTGTCTGACTAGCATTTAAAAGTTTGAAACTTATATGGTATATGTTTCAATTAGCAGCTTATGTGGTATGTGTTTCAATTAACAACTTATATGGTATGTGTTTCAATTTGCTGGAATCACGCCAAAATAGAGCAAGAAACGACAATAATGCTTCTACAGTTTCCTCAAAATGTCCTTAAAATGTGGTATGTTGGAATCTCATTTATACATTTACAATGTAAACTTCTAAAAAAACAATTGGCAGAATCACATGTTATTGAGATTTGAGTTTGCATAATCTAAGTTGAATTAGATACCAAGATTTAGATTAACCACATGATTAGCAATACATAAACTAAAAAAACAAAATTCATATATCATATACATATTCAAGATGTATTCAAGTTAAAGGTAGCATTCATTTTATTTAAAGTAAAATCATCATTCTTATATAAATTTAGAATATTACATCACATATAGCATGAAAGGATTTCAAATTACAATTTTTTTTTTTTTTGAGGAAATAAAATGTGACTTTAACTACTAAACAATGTTGTACTAATTAAAAAAAAATTACTAAACAATGTCAACTAATACATGTTTAGAAGCGATTCTTAAAAAAAATCGCATCCCCGATTTGATCGGGAATAGGGGTCAAATCAGGTTCCCGATCGATGACGGGACGTGGACGGGGAGGGTATCCCTACCCCATCCCTGACCCCACTAATTCTTTTTTAATATATATATATAATTTTGCAAATAAATATATATCATGTATCCTAAAAATATATTATTTAAAAATATTTATATAATTATATATAATTAATATATATTAAAAGAAAAGAAAAAAAAAAAAAAAGAACAATGGGATGGGTCCTCGAGGGGACCGGTTTCACCCAGTGGGGATGGAGATGGAGAAACAATAATAATAATACTCGTAGGGTATATTACCTTCTTAATATTCACAATCTCTCTTTGTATATGCTCAAAATAATCAAAACTACACTTTAACAAAATAAAGAACATTAGTAAATAAATAAACCCGAAGTATAATCACAAAATATAGTATATCACAAATCCAATGACTAGAGCATCATAAACAACTAAATCAACCAGTTTCGTCCAAAGTTTCCATTTCCAATTAGGACACCCTTTGGCATCTTTTCTTACCTAATGAACAGAAACTAAGAGGCCATGACAACAGACCAAGTTTAAAGACACTGCCAATTTAAAATCAACGGTCTAAAATAGAAGAATTAACTTGCCAACTCCTAACTTTGTTGGATACTTCGGTCAAAATAGATGAGCAAGTGTTATTCCCAAATAGAGAAGATTTCAAATGTCCACGGACTCATTCAATCACAACAAATTGATCTCATAATCAGACCTCTGTTTGTTTCTTCTATAAAATTATGAAACCAGACAAAACCAAAGTCAGACTATAACCCTAAAGTTTCTAAGTAATCATAATCATTTCTCAATCTCTAGATCATAAAATCCATACAAAAAACCAATCACATAAAAAACAAATAAGAATTTTAATAGAGTGAAACCACATAAAGAGTATTGTAACTCGTCAATATGAAAGTTATTACAATATAACATTATCAAACATTTAGTTATAAACAATAAACATAGTATAGCTAAGCACAAAACAAACAAACTCCTCAGCTCGAATTACACTTACCTAGTGTGCTCCTAAAACAATTTCAAGTGTCCCTTCAAAATGGCCTTAAGACTTAACTAGACCAATTAAAATTAACATCAATCTACAAAAGAGTGTTTCAAATGTTATAAACTAATATACGGCAATTATAACTCGTTGAAAAAGGACAAAAAAATCAACTTGGTGCTTCCTTGAAAGAAATGTTTTAAAGAGTTCAAAACCAATCCAAATATGCTAATAAGGGCTTCAAAGAATTAGAAACCAATCTAACCATTTCAACTATGTTTGAAAAGGTATAAATATAATTTTAATACATAAAACTTCGCTAGAAACTGCTCCAATTAATTCGAAATCAGGTCACTGGTACAAAAAGAAAAGTTATATTGTCCTCGGAAAGAAATAGAACTTAAAATAAAAACTAAGCTACAACATTTAAAAAGTTTAATTGATAGGGATTTAGAGTGTTTTACCTATGGAAATTTATCCAAAAAGATTCAAATGCTTGCTAGATGGAATTCAAAGTACAAGCTTAAACTTGCATATTTGAAGCCGAAAAGAAGCGTGTAACCTTAAACAAAGGCAAAAAGGAGACTATGAGAAAAGTTATTGGATCAATTCTAATTGGAATAAAAACATTAATAAGCAAGATTCAGATTCTTACTAATCATTTTCTTCAAAAACATCCGTGATAGATCCAAAATTTGTATTAACTTGCATTGATGGTTTCCCCCACTGGTGGTTTCTTCATGGATCATAAAAGAAAATCTGTATTAGTAGCTTGAACAAAGAAAGAAAAGAAGAGTTATTATTCCCCATGATTAGAACAAATATATTAGCTTCAGAATTTTGAACAAATAGCAAAAGTTACAAGTCCAGAGGTACTATGAAAAGGAAAAATATATGAGGAGCTTAATTTAGAATTATAAAGTAAATCTTATTTACCTTGAAATCTCACATAATTCCAATAAACACATTAAAATTTTAACTAATGAGCATTGGTTAGAAAATGTTTTATAAAGTAAATGATAAAAACTTTCATATAAATGACAAAGAAAATTAAATTATGATAACTATGAGGCTCTCCCAATGAAGTGTGTGTGTACTCATCAGTCACCACTCTTTAAGGTAAAGTTGGGATGAAAGAAAGAAGAAATTACTTTTGAAATAACCCCTCATATATCAAACTATAACAAATTACTGCCAATAAATATATGAAAGGTTCCCATAATTATCAAATTGGTTCTACATTATAATTCATAAAAAAAAAATAGCAAGAAACAACACTGGAATTAGTTATATATAAAAGTATGAAAAATAGACAAGATATTCAAAATGAAAACTAATATCTATTCTTACACCTCACATTGTATGAGCAATTTTCTTCATCCTACACTTACACCATAAACCAATGTAATTCTTATAACAACATGCTAGTCATTCCAATATCACTACCATAGTACAACATACTTAAATATCCATAACACATACAATTCAAGAATATCGATAATGTAAATAAAAAATCTTACGCAATTAAAGTACTCAAAATATTAGCACACAACAAGCAGACCCGATAAGATTTAAATTTAAATTTTTAGATTCAACAAGAACAAGGTTTTAGAGTTCAAATTTAATTCAAAAACCTTAATCAAACCAAATAATGCTCAAGGGATATGTTTTTGTCTCAAATGCATCTTTAAAACTGAATTCAAACACTCTAAATCGAGTCCAAATTATGAAAAGAGAGCACATAAGAGTTAAAGACCAATCTAGATTATTTTAACCAAGTTCAAAAGGCTTGAACATAACTTTTCTATCTAAAGCTCACAAAAACAGACATGGGTCCTTGTTGAAAAGCGTTGAAGTTGGTTCGATGTCGATCTGAAGAAAAAAAAAAAAAAAGGAAAAAGAAAAAGAAAAAGAAAAAGAAAAAGAAATAAAGAAAAGTTCTAAATTTTTAATCTTCTTAAAAAGAAATTTTAATTTTTTTATCCACATCACATTAACTAATTCAAAAAGTTAGTACCATATTAGCATAAGGTGTGTACAGTTTGAATTCCCCACTTTTCTTATATACTAAGAAAAACTAAATAATTTAGGCCTCCTATAGTAAAAAATAGTTTCTTACGTTTATAATGAAACTTTTTATTCTTGTTACCTTATCTAATAATTAAAATTTGTATTCATTTAATAAATTTAAATTTACCTATGAGATAAAAAAAAAAGATAAAATATAATTATGATTTTTGTACTCTTATTTAATTTATATTCTTTCACAAATTAATTTTTTAAAGAAAGATTTCACAAATTCAAATTTAGTATTTGTATTTTAAATACATTTTTTAATTAACAAATACTTTTTTATTATAGAACTAGATGAACAATAATAATCATTTTTATCTTTACTCAAGAAAAGACACCTTGTTAATATGCTATCAAAATTCATAAAGTGAAAGTTAATAGAGATTAAATTTAGTTTGGAAAAGTTGATCGTAGTCTAACAATAGACACTGATCTTAAAATATTAAAATGATAAGATTTATAGTTAAACGTTTGAAAATATATGGACTAAAATAGAATAGGTCTCAAAAAAAAATAAAAATGAAAAATGATATTATAATTCAGAAAAGTATGAATAAGTTTCTGATTTAAAATAGAAATAGTTAAAAATTATAACGTTTTGGTAAATTGTTAAAAAAAAAAAAATAAAATAAAAAAAAACCTTTAATGCCTACTTCAATTTTCTCTTTTTAGTATGTATCTTTTGATAATACTATATTCTCTCTTTAATTTAAATTTATGTAAATATATAGTTACATCTTTTTTTGTCTTTATGATAAAGAAATTGATATCTTTGTCGAATTGTTTTTAGTTTAATAACCAACATTACATGATGTTTTTAGTACAATTGGGAATGAAGGATTCAAACACGAGACATCTTGGTTACTAACACATTCATATGACAATAAGCTATGTTTACTTTGACAATATATATTAGATGATTTAAATATTACTTCGACGCATCTAAAATTTATTTATATGAACTTGTATCTTCTCTTACATAAAATCTTGGATCTGCCAATAAATGTAATGTGATATTATTATTGTATAAATATTATATTTAAACTTTAATTCTTATTCTTTAATTGTCAAGATAGTTTATATGTTTTAATTGAACATTTATAATTAGGTTATATATATGAATAATTTCTCTTTAAATTCAAATTGTCCATATAAAACTAATCATACAAAAAACAAATTTAGTGAAAATTTTAATTCTTTAATTAATATTTTCTCATAGTATTGATTTAAGTTAATTGATCTATAAAAAAAAATCTACGGAAAAAATTTCAAATAGGAAACCCATTTCTAGTGGAAAATCCAGCCACCTGAATTCCATGAAGGATTTTACGACGATGGAGAATAAAATGGGGAGTAGCATTGAGGAAGGTATAGTGAAAGAAGAGAGAAAGAATAAAAAATAACACGAGGAGGGGAAAATCAAAAAATATTTAAAAGTTTTTCTCAATCTTAATGATTAAAAGATATAAAAATATATATTTTTTAGTTTCTATCTATGGCTCTTAGCCTCAATTCTTTTGCGAGTTCCGTTATCTTATTTAAACATTCTTCAACATTAAGATTCACTAACATGTTAAATTAAGTGATTAATTTAAAATAATAATTAAATAATTAAGTTCAATAAAGAAAATAATATTAAAGTAACTATAATTCAACCCAATTCTATTAAACTAGCTCATCCTTCTAAGGCATCCACCAAGCTGAATTCATTAAAAAGTTTTAGCTCACAATTGAAAGATTAATCAGTAAGTTCATTGATAAAGAATTCAGGAGTATAAGGAAGTAAATAAATTAAAAAACAACATATATAAATCTGGAAAACATAATTCTTCAACTCTTATACTATCTTTATATTCCGTATGAGTATTGCTTTATTGGCTCGATTCTACCTCTTTCCAGGATAATCACACTTACAGCTCTATTATATGGGTAGGAGTTGACCTAAAGGCTCTAATTTCATAGGAACTTATGTTAAGTGTAAAAGTGTTTCTTCCTCCTTTTTTTTTTTTTTTTTTTTTCTTATCTTAAGAAATTTGCTTTCTATGTTGGGAGTGGAATTTGTCTCCCATGCTTCATTCACCAAAGGGATTAGATTAAAAAGTTTTATATGGACTTCAAGGGAATGGATAGTAGTCAAAATACATCCAATTTGGATTAGGAAGATTCAAAATGGACTAATAGTTCAGGACTGTTCGACCACAAAAATTTAATTTGAACTAGTCTAGGGCACAACATACACCCATTGGATTTTTGTATGCATAACTAGGGATATTATAAAGAACTCAATTAACCCAATCCAAACTAGGTTGGGTTGATGGATTGGGTTATAAACTTATTTAGATTAAATTGGGTTGGGTTTAAATATAACTGAAAACTTGATAGATTGGATTGGTTCTTAGATTTACTTAAAATTAGTCGAGAAATTATGCCAAAAAAAACCCTCATTTGAACTTCTGTCTTATCTTTTGTAGATTGTAAATAAAAAAGAAATCCAATCTCGATCTCTAGAAGTGTTTTTCTCTTCTTCTTGGGCACTTCCCAGTCCACAACAGACTTGATATCCTCTTGATCCAATGGCGGCCCCTAACTTACTACGCTACTACTGCGATGTGAGCGGTGGAGAGCGAGCGACTTTAAAGAGGGCACCATGGCCAATTTTTTAAATTTCAGATTTATGGCCATTGCATTGTGTAGATAGTCTCATTCCTACACTTAATTTTCCTATTTTACTCTTCAATCTCAAGGTGACTTCAAATAAGAAGGGCGAATATCTCCCATAAATCTAGGTTTTTTTTTTTTTTTTTTTTTTAATCATTTTCAAATTTGTTAAGTAGATTTTGTCGGGATTTCGTTATTTAAATTTTGTTTTAAATATTAGGGGTGGGTTAAACACAAATCAAAAGTTCTGTGTTTTTGCTTTTTTCTAAAAAAATTGTATCAATTCCGTCATTGTATATGATAAATTATTTGAAAAAGAATATATATCTTAATATGTGTATTTTTTATTAGGATTTACAGATTGATTCGAGGTGATTTTGCATATTAATTTGAGAGATTTCTAAATCTTTGACGATTGGAATGAAAGATGAATTGGAGATTTGGAAAAAATTGGTATTTCTAAGGGAGAGTTGTAGTAGGTAGACGACATGAGAGGTTGTAAAGGATACGGGGTGTGATTGTAATGCGCAGAGTAAGCACTATAAGAAGTTAAGAAGGGGAATATTTTGTTTAAATTTTGGTCTAGAATTTTTTCAGGTTTTTAGTTGATGGACTTTTAGTATATAGTATTTGCATTTGCATATTTAGTTTGATGAATAATTTAATTATTACAAGATATTTGTGTGAGGTTTAAATTATTTTTAATATAAAGGGTGTGACAAAATATGAAAAGATTCTAGATGTGGCCATGCATTTGCATGGTACAGATCTAAATTTCGAGTTATTACTTGTTGATCGAAATCAGCAAGTCAATATTAGGTTTTTCAGACTCTTGTAGCTCTAAGTAATTTTTATGCTATTAATTTTTTATAACTAAAGTTAGTTTGATATGCTATTTGACTGAAATAGTTTTCTTTTATTGGCTTCACAATAAATGTATATTCAAATCTCAAATTTATGAGATTTTGAGTGGTTGAATTTATTGGATCTAGTTTTAGGTTGTTAGACTTTTTTAAGCACCCCTTGATTTTCGGGATTTGTTACCAAGGGTATTTTGGACAATTATTAAATTTTAAATAGTATTAGAATTAGTTGTTTGGCCATTTTTTAAAATGCCATTTTGTTTGACTGAACCAGACTTATTATTGAATTCAAAAAGATTTTCTTATACGATAAAAACTATATATATATATTTTTAATTTTATTTTGTTTTATTTCATGGTTACATTAATTAGGTTTATTATTTAATAAGGATGGTTGTGTATTGGACAAAAAGAAACTAAACTATTAGCAAAAATAGCAAAACTTCAAACTATTTGCAAATATAACAAAACATTAAGTGAAAAATCTAAAAACCCTGCACTATCACAAATAGTACACAATTTCAATCCAAATCATTAATACACAAATTTAGCCCAAATCGATTTCTCTTTCCAACTATTTGCATATTTTATTTTATTTTTTTTCTTCGTAGGATTTTCTTCAATGTTTCCATCTTAGTAGTTCTATTTTCCAACTATTACTATCGCCATTGGTATGAGACCTTTAGGCGAAACCAAAAGTAAAGCCATGGGATTTATGCCCCGAAGTGAAAAATATAGGTTCGTTGTTCCTAATAAGTGGTATCAAAATGGTACCAGGCCCTAACTTAGCCATATAAAGTCTCTAACCCAACTAAACCTAACCCTTAAAATTAGGGTTGGGTTAGATTGGGTTGTCGGGTTATAACTTATTTTTTTATTTTTAATTACAAATATGTAAATTTATATAAACACATGACTAATAACTAAAATCTCATAAAATTCAAATGCTAAATATCAAATATCTAAGATATTTATTACAAACTTCAAATAAAGGCAAATATCATAACAATATTAAAAGAAAAAATTTAAAATTCACAAATTAATCAATACAAAGTAATCAAATTTTAAAAAAGAGAAATATATATAGTATATTTTATTTATATATAAAATTCAGGTTGGGTTGGGTCAAACCAAATTTTTTTTAGCCAACCCATGACCCAACCCAACCCAACAAAAATAAAAAATCCCAATCCAACCCTTATATTTTGGATTGGGTAGTCCGAGTTGTTCGGGTTGTCGGTGTTGGAAATGTCCTACAATTTATGTTAAATATTCTATTTGTTAATAATAATAAATGGTTGATTTTGCATTAAAATCCAATAAACATATCCATGGATATAGTCTGAATATAGTGAGCCTAAATGGTTAAGTATATGGATAAATTGGATATCTCATCCTAGTAACACTATTGGATACGGCCCACTTTGTAGTTATTACAAGTTGTAAATAGTGACACTTTGTAGTTGGTCATGTGTCAGTTATCTATTACTTCATTTGTTATCCATGTATCTCAAGATTACATTATTAGACTTCATGTAATTCATTTCCTACTTGCCAAATTGTCTATAAATAGTGACATTTTGTGAGTTTTGAAAGACACATATTGAGCAAGATCCATAAAATTAGATAAAGTAGAGAATTTAGAGAAATTTCTTATTTTATATTTTGTTAATTTATTTTATTTTGTTTATTTATTTATTATGTTTAATTTTTTAATATTTATTTATTTTATTATTATATTATATTTTTTCCTATTCGATTTCCGGGACAGGGATGGGGAATCCCCATCCCGCCCTAGCCCGTTGCTAACCCTAATAATAATAACAACAATAACATGTTAATGATTTGAGATGCATGTTAGACATATTTTGGCTAATTAAGTTGACACACATAGACAAATTAATGGTAGTATAACTTCATAATAAGAACTAAAAAAAAGTATAATAGAAATTTAGGAATGAAGTTAAAACTTTTTTAAAGTTTAGAGACGAAACAAATATATATATTATCATAGATAAACTTTCAAATTTTCAGTCAGTTTCATTTATTTAAGGTATGTTTGACTAGTCATTTGAAAGTTTGAAGTTATATGATATGTGTTTCAATTAGTAGCTTTTTCCATGGTATGTATTTTAATTAGCTAGAATCACACCAAACTCGAGCAAGAAACGACAGTAACACTTCTACAATTTTCTTCAAATGCCCTTAAAATATGGTATGTTGGACATCTCATTTATACACTTACAATGTAAACTTCTAAGAAAAAAATAATTGACAAAATAATAGATTATTGAGATTTGAGTTTACATAATCAAAGTTGAATTAGATCTTGGATTTAGGTCGACCATAAAATTAGCAAATAACGAAAACTAAAAAAACAAAATTCATATATCACACACATATTTCAGATCTATTTAAGTTAAAGTTAGCATTTATTTTATTTAAAGTAAAATCATCATTGATGTACATATTAAGAATGTTACATCACATATAGTGTGAAAAGATTTCAACCTACAACAAGAGGAAGTAAAATATGACTTTAACTACTAAACAATGTTGTACTAATAAAAAAAGAAAACTACTCAACAATGCTAAATAAGACATGTTTAGAAATAATTTCAAAAAAATGAAATAATAATAGTAATAATAGTAGTATTAGTAACAACAACAACATGTTAATGATTTAACATTCTTGTTAGAAATATTTTGGCTAATTAAGTTGATACACAGGCAAATTAATGGTAGTATCGCTTCATAATAAGGACTAAATAAAAGTATATTAGAAATTTAGGAATGAAATTAAAATTCTTTAAAGTTTGGAGATGAAGCATATATATACTATTATCATAGATAAACTTTCAAATTTTCAGTCAATTTCATATATTTAAGGCATGTCTGACTAGCCGTTTAAAAGTTTGAATCTTATATGGTATGCATTTTAATTAGCTAGAATTATGCCAAACTCGAGCAAGAAACGACAGTAATGCTTTTACAGTTTCCTTAAAATGTCCTTAAAATGTGGTTTGTTGGATACCTCATTTATACATTTACAATGTAAGCTTCTAAAAAAAACTATTGGCAGAATAACAGGTTATTGAATTGACATAATTTAAGTTGAATTAGATGCATAGATTTAGGTTGCCTATAAGATTAGCAAATCATAAACTAGACAAACAGAATTCACTATATCGCACAATATTCAAGATGTATTTAAGTTAAAGTTAGCATTCATTTTATTTAAAGTAAAATCATCATTCATATACATATTTAGAATATTACATCACATATAGCGTCAAAGGATTTTAATCTACTATTTTTTTTAGAGGAAATAAAATATGACTTTAACTGCTAAACAATATTGTATTAAAAAAACAAGAAAACCACTAAACAATACTAATTAGGACATGTTTACGAGTGATTCTAAAATAGTTAAATTCACTCATAAAATGCTTTTAATAATTCAAAATCAATTTTAATATTATGAAAAATGTGTCTAAAAGTATAAAATTAAACATTGAATTGATTTTGAGTGATTGCATATTTTGATGTAATTTTAATCATAGCAAAGTAATTTTAATTATGTCAAGTGTAATAACGTTTAATAAAGTTTCCATGACTCTAAAAATCTATCATTAATACATTTTCTTACTCTTTTCTTTTTTTAGTTTTTGAATCTACCATCAAGAAAAATACATTGAGGATACATTAAAAAATTGTCATTAATTATTGTTTCATGACTTTTCAATGTAGTCAACAATAAACATATATTGACATTTATTATTTCATGACAAATTTTCTATGACAATTTTTCATTGTCATTCATTCTTCATTCTATATAAAAATAGACAAGATAATATCTATTCTTACACCTCATATTCTATGAGCAATTTTCTTCATCCTACACTTACACCATAAACCAATGTAGAATTTTATAACAGCACTTCAACATGCTAGTCATTGCAATATCATTACAATAGTACAACATACTTAAATATCCATTACACATGCAATTCAAGAATATCGATAATGTAAATAAAAAAATCTTACACAATTAAAATATTCAAAATATTAGAACACAACAAGCAGCCCGATAAGTAGAATTTTACTTACTAAAGTACTCTCAAGAGAGTCCAATTGCTCCTAAACAACAAGAACAATGTTTTGGAGTTCAAATTTAATTCAAAAACCTTAATCAAACCAAATAATGCTCAAGGGATATGCTTTTGTCCCAAACGCATCTTTAAAGCTAAATCCAAATGCATCTTTAAAGTTGAATCCAAACACTCTAAATCAAGTCCAAATTACGAAAAGAGAGCACATAAGGGTTAAAGACCAATCTAGATTATTTTAACCAAGTTCAAAAGGCTTGAACATAACTTTTCTATCTAAAGCTCACCAAAACAAACATAGGTCCTTGTTGAAAAGCGTTGGAGTTGGTTCAATGTCAATCTGAAGCAAAAAAAGAAAGAAAGAAAGAAAGAAAAGTTCTAAATTTTTAATCTTCTTAAAAAGAAATTTTAATTTTTTTATCCACATCACATGAATTAATTCAAAAGGTTTTATTCAAAATTAGTACTAATATTTTGGTTTAGATTTGTTGATTTCAAAAATTTGTCGGGCTTGGACCCTAACCTTTGATGAGCAGCAACGGTAAATTTATTTGACCAAAGAAGAAAATATCTTGCAAAGAAAAATGAATTATCTTCACACAAGTATGGCAGTAGCCACACGTGTTCCGATTCTTAAGTTACAAAAACTTCAGAACTTAAAAGCTTATTTGGGCATCAATTTTGATCTTTGTACTCTTGGGACTCATCTTATTTTAATTTATATTCTTTCACAAATTCAATTTTTTTAAGAAAGATTTCACACATTCAGATTTAGTTTTTATATTTTAAATAAATTTTTTAATTGTTTTCTAGATAATTTTTTAAAGAAAAAGTAATTGAATTAGATCTTAGCTCCATATTAGCATAAATTGTGTATGTAGTTTGAATTCCCCACTTTTCTTATATACTAAGAAAAACTAAATAATTTAAGCTTCCTATAGTAAAAAATAGATTCTTATGTCTATAATGAAATCTTTTATTTTGATTATCTTACCTAATAAATAAAATTTATATTCATTTAATAAATTTAAATTTACATATGAGATAAAAAACAGATAAAATATAATTCTGATTTTTGTACTCTTGTTTAATTTATATTCTTTCACAAATACATTTTTTTTAAAGAAAGATTTCACTAATTCAAATTTAGTATTTATATTTTAAATACATTTTTTTTAATTTTTTTCTACATACTTTTTTATATAGAACTAGATGAACAATAATAACCATTTTTATCTTTATTCAAGAAAAGACACCTTGTTAATATGCTATCAAAATTTATAAAGTGAAAGCTAATAAAGATTAAATTTAGTTTTGAAAAGTTCATCATAGTCTAACCATAGACAATGATTTTAAAATATGAAAATGGTAAGATTTATAGTTGAATGTTAAAAAAATTTCACCTTTCCCCACGCATAAAAACGTCAGACAAAGTATTAAAAACGTCAGGATAGGTTATACCAACGCATTTTTTTGCGTCGGCATAATCATTGTCGTATCCATGTCGAGAAGTTCCTCCCGAAAAAAATTGTTTTTGTCAGCATAAATACCATTTTCGGCAACGCAATTGTTTGCGTCGACATATGTGTTTTCCCAACAAAATACAATTTGCATAAAAAAAAGCATAGTCATAAACAACAAAAATTCAGTTCAATAGACATATTTCTGCTAACGTTTATTTGCGTCGGCATAAGTTGTTTATAATTTTATATATTTTTTGTAACAATTAAATAAATAATTTTTTATTTCATTAATACCTAATTATACACAAACGAAAATTAATCTTCAAACAAATCAATTGAGGATAAATATAACAAAAGTAAACTTATATATTTTAAAATAAGACTAATATTCAATACACAAGCTATAAAATTCTACAAACAAAAACTATATATACAATTAAATTTTAGTTTTTCTAACTTCTTACAAATCTCTTTACAAAAAAAAGTTTAGTCTTCCCTAGGCCAAAATACCCTAATCCAAAATAAGTGAGATACTAAACCAAACTAGTTAATCATCTCACAAAATCTTCTCATAGTCTCCAAAAAAACGATCTGTAAAACTCGGATTTCAATTTTCCTAATTAACCAGGTAAATAAGAAAAATAATTAAGTATAAGTTAAATCCTATGTTGAAGAAAAGGAAAATTTCTAAGTGTTGAAGAGATTTTCTTTAAGTAGCTTTGAGATGAGCCTTGACGAGTGAAAAATTTGGCTAAGTGTGAAGTCAAAAAAATCCATGTGTTGGGTGTTGGGAAACATTAACGCATGAGATGAGGCTGAGTTAGTAGAGGGTTAAAAGAGATCAAGCATTGACGGCGAGGGCAACCATGCGTTTGTGAGGATGGACGCATGTTGGCCGAAGCATTGGCAAGAGGCGTTGCCAAGGGTTGCTCATGCGTTGAGGCTGCGTGAGAGAGAGCAGAGAGAGCGAGATAATGAGCGTAAGACGTTGGGTGGACGATCGTATAGATATGTGTGGGCGCTAAGCGATGCCTTAGACGATTGTGTAGCTATGTGCGGTGCTAAACGATGTAAAGTGATGTGTTAGACGATGGCGCTACACGATAAGCGATGGCACTATACGATCAATGTAACCACTAAACAATACACAGGGAAGCTAGACGATAGCACTAAACGATAGCGCTGAGTGATGAGCGGGCGCTAGACGATAAGTTTAGACGCTAGATGATGCATTAGGCATGGGCGTTGGGCAGTAGACACAAGCGCTACACGATGAGCGTGAGCGCTACACGATAAGGCAAAGCACTGGACGATGGGCGTTCTGCGATAGACGTAGACGCTGGGCGTGAGGCGTTAGACAATAAGGTGTCAACACTACATGATGAAGCTATACGATAGGTGCAAGAGCTATGCGATAGGCTAGCTATGCTTGAGCGTTAGCGAGATCATTATCAGCGAGAGATACGCAATAGCAAAATTGCTGAGAGCGAGATATCACTAAACGATTGAGCTATACGATGGGGCATAAGTGCTATGCGATGGGACACAGGCACTAGACGATTGGCCACAGCGAGAGGGCTGGATGTTAAGCGACAGCGAGAGATTCATTAGATGATGGAGTTGCAATGAAGTACAAGAGCTGCACGATAAACTAAACGATGGAGCGATGTTGAGGCTTGCATTACGCAAGATTGATGAGCTCACCCAGAAAAATGGCTATACCAAGAGAAGATTGAGCTTGAGTTAGTAGAAGCTAGATGAATAGAATTTCATGCAAAGGAAGACTTTTGCATGAGGAAGACAACTCAAGCAAGTGAGTGGCATGAGAGTAGATGAATGGTAAGGAAGAAGGTGGTGGTAAAGCATGGTACAAACACTCCAAAGTAGGAGGTGTCTTGCATTGAGGCTTAATAAAGATGAGAATGATCGATTCCTTTAGCCTATAAATACCATTACAGAGTGTCTCTTCAGTTCATAACCCGAATCTTCTTCAAAGAACGTAAGGAAAAGTGTTAGAAGGTAGATTTGGATAAGACCATGCGTTGATCATGAAGGGCATGCGTTGGTAGCAAGACCATGCATTGGTCCAGAAGTTCCAAGAGGAGGAGATACGGTCAGACAGTGAAATATGGATGTAGCATCAATTTGGGACGAGAAATTCTCCCAGAATACTCATGCGTTTTAAGTGATTTCAAAGCCACCTAAAAGCTCTGAGAGTCTAGTTTTTAAGGTAGGGCTTCTAGAGAAGAAGCTCTAAGAAATCAGGTTGTGGACAAAGAAAAGGCAGAAGGGTCAAGCTGTCGAGTAAGCTTAAGCCAGTCTTGATGTTTTGAGAATTCCAGCCAAACCGCGAAGAGTTCTGAGCTAAGATTTTAAGATAAGCTTCTTGAGACATTTTAGAGCATGTTTGTAGAATGAAGTATCTCAAAATAAGGCTTGGAACTATGCGTAATCTGAGCTTTAATTTGAATCTGGAATTTAAGGTTCAAAAGAGGAGCCTGAGAAGACTAAGGAACTTTTAAGAGAGAAAGGTTCCTACTTAACCAAGGTGAGTGGTACTTTCCCTTAAGCTTTAAGCATATCTTTAGAGTAGTGTATATGCTTATGTTGTGAATGAGTAATTAGCAGGAGAATGAGATTATGTGATCAGGATGGTCATGGGGTATAGTTCTTGAGCCCTGAGTGGAACCTCACAGGATGGTCAGGGGACCAAGAGGTCTAGTTCCTGAGCCTGTTGGAGAAACCTCGTATGGGAAGGTCAGAGGGTCGGCAGGCCTAGCTTCTGAGCCCATAAGCAAGGAGCTATGTGCACATAGAAGACATAGGAAACAAAGGAAACACAAGAGAGTAAACGTTTATGATTAGTATTAGTTAACTATCTACCATGTGTGTACGTAGAGTTTGAGATCAGTCTCATTTAAGGCTGAGGTTTGAGTTTTAACCTCGTATATATGATATGCTTGTTATTTTATGAGTTGAAATAGACTCTAGAAGTTGTTTACCACTCACTGAGCTTCTTGAAGCTCATTCTTTTTTTTTCATATTTTTCTTCTCAAGTAGCGAAAGGAGAGGAGTTCCAGTGTGTTGGTAAGGTCAAGGTTTGTCACAGCCATAGTCACACTTCCGGTTTTAGAATTGTTGATGTAAACTTTATAGTTAAGTATGTGAGTTGTATAAACATTATACTGTTGTAATAAAATGAGCTTAATCAGTTAGTTGTTGTTTATTTCCTTGACTTAATGTTTACTGAGTGTAAAGAGGTTCAATTGGGCAGTAGGTATCGCAAAAGGGTGGTATCTGCGGTTCTTCACGCCTCACCTCGGGCTTAGGAGGCGGGCTCGGGGTGGGATGTGACATGATCTTTAAGAATTTACACGAACAACCTGAAATAGGAAAAATAAATATTATTAAAGATTTATTAAAATCAACAAAAAAAATGCAGATCTTAACAATAACACAAAGACTTAAACAAAATATTTAAAATGGTTATGAGGAATGATCCCTCTCTCAAGCTACAAACATGTCATCAATATTCATAATTAAAATATGAACACTACAAACAACCATTTTACTCTCTAAAAAGTGATTACAATGGTTATAATTAAGACGTGAACCCTCACCCACATTATGAGCATGTCGTAAATATTTAGATTGGTGTCCTAATTCTCCAGGAGTCACATTTGTAATTATACACATTGTTTATTAATAAAATAATTGTTATTTCATTCTGGCATTTACTCATATCCAATGAACAAAGCTCCATGGTTATCTTATGTAAACTTAAGCATGTATATGAGATATACAAGTGGATCATGTCTTAAGTGATAATCTAAATAGGTCTATAGTATAAGGATTAAGGTGGGATACCTAATCCTGGTGACACTACGGATACGGTCCGCTTTGTAGAGGTTTGCAAGTGTTGTAGACTACTACAAATGGTAGATCCTGACCACTAATGTGCAGATATGCGAGTGGGGGTGTCCTATACAAAAAGTTTGTATAAGACCGGGCCATGAGATGATTCGTCTCTGTATATAACACCGTTGATACTGAAGACTTACATCTCACCTAAACGACTATAGGTGACACGACCTCAATCCTAAGTGTTTTGGGAACTCTTGCCTTTAAGAGTGGTCCTTTTATTAGTATGGGTGAGAGTGGTCAAATTGCCAAATCAACATGCCTACCTTTTTGGGGACTTGTCTGATTTGGGAGCTGGAAACTCAATTACACAAGATGGAATTCATTCCTTCCCCGGAGCAGGGGTAAGTAGATAGATTGCTCCCTTAAGGGCTGATTCTGGGGCTTGAACATAGTGGCCACAACTTCTCTTTGGAAGAGAGGACTCGGTCATAGTAGGACTGTGAGTTATGTTTATTAGACGGATCAGTGGTACTTAAGGAGTTAGATGTAACTACAGGGACATAACGGTTATTGGCCGAGCTATACTTACGAGCGATCTGTGAAGGGTTGTCGCATTGTTGATTGGTTAAGATGGACATATAATATATCTGTAGTAAGAAGAGTTCAGTTTTCGGTCTTTAGTGAAGTGCCTGGCGATTAACGGATGGTTGATCTCGTGACTAAAGAGTTTAGTCAGTTATTCACGTACCATTGGAGCTTCGAGCTACAGGTCTATAAGGTCTCCTTGGTAGCTCAATGGATTCAAGCTGAGGATCATTTCTTTGTGTTGATTTGAATTGTTCAAATTGACAAGAGGTAATTCGATTATATATGATATGATCGGTATGATGTATGAGATACATCTAGTGGAGGATTAGTGTAAATGAGATTTAAATTAAATGTCATGGAATAGAAAAAGAGCTATGGTTTATATGTTTCATGAGATGAAATATTAAAACTATAGGTTATAAATATAGTATGGTAAGTTAGTTATCATTTATATTTATAATAATATTAATTATCGGATAATTAACTATTTTTCTCTAATAACCAATTGAATGAGAGGTTATTGGTAGTTTCATGGTAACCGTGAAATAAAAAGACAAATGTTTTCCTAATTTTAGTAAGAAATATTTTTTTAAAAAATTGTGAATTTGAAATTTCCACTCTCGGAAATTAATCACGAGAAGTTGTCAAGTAAAACAAATTTACTAAGCAACAGCTTTAAGTTAGTTAAATGATCGTGGAGTGTTCTTACACGATGACACTCAGTTAGACGATCGTATAGCTTTTCCTAAACGGTTGGGCATCGACTTATACAATAGGTTGTTTCATCTCCCACTTGCTCAATCGTTTACACGATTATTCTTCCTCTGATTTTTTGCCTCTAACCAAGTCCATACAGAGCCCACCATTAGGATTCTCACACCAAGAATATCGAGGTAACCTTCTTTGTGGTGTCATACTCAACTCGACACAGTTGAGGTTCTGTAGAGGCCATTCGCGGTGTTCGAGGTGTTCGTGACCGTGGTAATCGCTTTGTTCGAGTGTGCGATGATCGTGCAGTTTAGCAATCGTGTTGGACGAACGTTCGTGGGTTGCTATGTTGCTGTGATCGAGTGTTCGTGATCAAGGAACTTGAAGATGAGTCTACAAAGGTTTGTTGATTCTTGTCCTAGATCTATAGTAGAGCATGTTGTAATTTCTGTTTTATGTATAACCGTCTGTTTCTGTTTGTGATTGTAATTGTAATGTTCATATACGATTGATACTTGGAAAGATCCTTCTGCTGCTCATGGAAATCCTCATATCTGATTTTCTTTAGTAAATCCACTTAAACAAATAGATAAATGCCCTTTAATTCTCCACGACTATCGGATCCCTATAAATAAGCCAATAACTTATTCGTTTAAAGTCCACAAATTAGGCTTCAAGATAATCTAAAACACAATTACAACATATACATCCCCCCTCCCCTCCCAAGCTACGAACATGTCCTAGTTCCACCTAAATGGCATTTAAACCACAAAGTAGCAACAAATGCATAGAAAGCGTCAAAGTGAATCTCTCCCCCCTTAAATCCACCTAAATTTCTTTTAAGACTAAACCTGTCATTCGATAGTCCTAAAAGCATTTAACTTAACTCTTGGATCCCTACAAATAAATCCAAGAACAAAGTTCCTTTAAAGTGCACAATTAGGCTTTTAGATAATCTAAAAAAAAATTACAACATATACATCCACCCCCCATCATTCGATAGTCCTAAAAGCATTTAACTTAACTCTCGGATCCCTACAAATAAATCCAAGAACAAAATTCCTTTAAAGTGCACAATTAGGCTTTTAGATAATCTAAAAAATAATTACAACATATACATCCGCCCACTCCTCCCCCCACCCCCTCCCCCACTCCCTCAAGCTACGAACGTGTCCTAGCTCCACCTAAACGCTATTTAGATCACAAAGTGGCAACAAATACACTAAAATACACATACTTAATGTGGCTACCATAACTGCAGGATAGCCACAAAACAAACAAATGAAGTTCCTAAATCCACTAAAATGCTCCTATTTGAGGTGGCTACCATAACTGCAGGATAGCCACAAACAACCAAATTAAGTTTCTAAATCCACTAACCAAGAACTGAAAGTTGGCATAACGTACCTAGTTGTTTGAAGGTCCATCGTCTGTAATTAAATAAACAAATTTATTCTTTACATTCAATGGGAAATGAATAAAACAATAATGAATTTGCTTCATACCATACAAATTTATTTTGTACTTGAAGAAAGGATTTCGACCAACAATAATGATTGAAATTGAAACATTCTATACTCTTCTTGTTCTTCTCCCTTTTTTCCTACACAAATTATAATTTATTAGTACAACCAATTTATGTAAACAATAAGTACAACAAACACATAAAAATTGCCACTTCCATGAATTGTGCAACTCCATCAATGTACTCCCTTGAAAATCTATCTCTAAACTTAATCAAATCCTTATTCATCATTGAACCAAATGAATAAAGTGTGAAATTTAACACTAGCAAGTAAAAAGTGTGAAATTTAGTTAATTAAACATCTTAGCAATTCTATTTTAAAACTTAAAGCATATTATATCCATAAAAATGAAAGATTAAACTTTAATATTAACAAATGAATCTCATATACAAAATCAAAACCAAAATACACAAATAATTCATCCTCTATTATATCTATCCTTCATTATATCCATCCTAGTCATTATAATACTTGACAAATATTATCTATGCTTAGTCATTAAAATTGTTTGTGTATCTATGCCTAGTCATTATAATACTTAATCCAATCCTTATTTATCATTGAACCAAATGAATAAAGTGTAAAATTTAACACTAGCAAGTAAAAAGTGTGAACTTTAGTTAATTAAACATACTTAGCAATTCAATTTTAAAACTTAAAGCATATTATATCCATAAAAAGGAAAGATTAAACTTTAATATTAACAAATGAAACTCATATACAAAATCAAAACCAAAATACACAAATAATCCATCCTTCATTATATCTATTCTTCATTATATCCATCCTATCCATTATAATACTAGACAAATATTATCTATGCCTAGTCATTAAAATTGTTTGTGTATCTATGCCTAGTCATTATAATACTTAACAAATATTATCTTTTTCTAGTGCAAAATCAAACAAGAACCCCAACTTTCATCACTATGATTTGAAATTGCTAAAAGAAAATTCATCATAAGATTGAAGAAAAGTAAAGATATCACAAATGGAGATGGAGAACACTCAGCCTAGCAAGATCTAGTAGGCATTCGAATTCTTTACAGTTATTTTCTCATTATTGTGTGAGATAAAAACAGAAAAAGTCGTGAAGTTATACTACTACTTTGGAGTAAATAACAAAATTAATCAATTACCATCAGCTGTGCATCCACAAGGCTCCAAAGAGACGAGAAGATGGGGGTGAAGGAAGAGGGGGAGGGGGGGAGTGGAAAGGAAAATTGGGTGGAGTGGGGTCGACGGGAAGGGGGAGGGGGAAGAAGAGTGAGGTTATGGGTAAGGGGGAAGAAGAGTGGGCGAAGGAAGAGTTGGCTTGGAAAAAGGAGAAAAAATAAAAGTGGGAGGAAAAGGAAAAGTGGGGGTGAAAAAGAATAGTGTGGGTTTTTAATGTCTTTTGCCAATGCATATTTCGTCGGGATAAGTTCAAATTTTTGTGGACATAAATTTTTTTAAAAAAAATGTCCATGTTGTTATATTTTGGCCGACGCATTAAATTTTCATTGGAATAAATTCGTATATGCCAACGAAAATGGATGTGTCGGAAAAAACATATTGGAACAGCTAAAAATTCTTGTAGTGAACGTTTGAAAATATGTGGACTAAAATAGAATAGGTCTCAAAAAATGAAAATAAAAAATGATATTGTAATCAAGAAAAGTATGAATAAGTTTCTTATACGAAATAGAAATAGTTAAAACTTATATAGTTTTGGTAAATTGTAAAAAAAAATAAAAAAAATAAAAAAATTAATTCCTACTTCAATTTTCTCTTTTAGTATGTTTCTTTTGATAATAATATATTCTCTCTTTAATTTAAATTTATGTAAATATAAAGTTACATTATTTTTTTTGTATTTATAATAAAGAAATTGATATCTTTGTCGAATGGTTTTTAGTTTAATAACCAATATTACATGATGTTCTTAGTACAATTGAGAATGAAGAATTCAAACACCAGACATCTTGATTGCTAACATATTCATATGACAATAAACTATGTTTGCTTTGACAATATATATTAGATTATTTAAATATTATTTCGACGCATCTAAAATTATATTTATATGAACTTGTATCTCCTTTTACATTAAATCTTGAATCTACCACTAATTTTAACGTTATATTATTATTATATAAATATTATATTTAAACTTCAAGTTTTATTCTTTAATTGTCAAGGTAGTTTATGTATTTGGATTGAACATTTATAATTAGATTATATATATAAATAATTTCTTTTTAAATTCAAATTGTCTATATGAAATTAATCATACAAAAAAATTAGTAAAAATTTAAATTATTTAATTAATACTTTTTCATAATATTGATTTAAGTTAATTGATTTAAAAAAATTTTGCGGGAAAAATTTCGAATAGGGAACCCATTTCCCACAAATTTCCGGTGGAAAATCTGGCCACCCGGATCCCATGAATGATTTTACGGAGATGGAAAATAAAATGGGGAGTAGGGATAAGGAAGGTATAGAGAAAGAAGAGAGAAAGAGTAAAAAATAACACGAGGAGAGAAAAAATTAAAAAATATTTAAATGTTTTTTAAATCTTAATGATTAAAAAATATAAAAATATATATTTTTTAGTTTCTATCTGTGGCTCTTAACCTCAATTCTTTTGCAAGTTCCGTTATCTTGTTTAAACATTCTTCAGCATTAAGATGTAAATTAAGTGATTAATTTAAAATAATAATTTTATAATTAAGTTCAATAAAGAAAATTATATTAAGGTCGACCCAATTCTATCAAACTAGCTCATCTTTCTAGGGCATCCACCAAGCTGAATTCATTAAAAAGTTTTAGCTCATAATTGAAAGATTAATCAGTAAATTCATTGATAATGAATTCATGAGTATAAAGATGTAAATGAATTAAAAAAAACATATATAAATGTGGAAAACATAATTCCTCAACTCTTATGACTATCTTTATACCCCGTATGCGTACTGCTCTATTGGCTCGATTCTACATCTTTTTAGAGTAATCATTCTTACAACTCTATCATATAGGTACGAGTTGACCTAAAGGCTATTTCATAGGAACTTCTATTTTTGGATTAGGAAGATTCAAAGTGGACTAACAGTTCAGGATTTCAAAATCAATGAGTTAGGTTCAACCACAAAAATTTAATTTGAACTAGTCTAGCGCACAACAACATACACCCATTGGATTTTTGTAATCGTAGCTAGAGATATTATAAAAAACTCGATTAACCCAACTAAAATCAGGTTGGATTATAAACTTATTTGGATTGGATTGGGTTGGGTTTAAATATAACTAAAAACTTGATAGATTGGGTTGATTCTTAGGTTCACTTAAAATTAATTGAGAAAACATGCCAAAAGAAGACCTTCATTTAAATTGTTATTTTAAAATGGGCCTTTAATTGTTTAAATTCTAAAAGAGGCCCAAACTTTTGCTTGATCCAAAATAAAAATTCAATGAGTGAAGGATAATGAGCCATATTACTTTTCTTGTTGATGTGGTAAATGAATTATGAAAAGTAAAAGAATTGTAGAGATGACATAATTGTTCAGCCACTTCTCTCCCACTTTCTTCTCGGTGTTTGCTGAAATCCTCTTCGTCTTCCTCATTTCTTTTCTTCTGTATACTTAGTTTGTTGATGGATTTCTTAACTCAAATCCATGGTAAATTGAGCATGAAAAGTAAGAAATGAGTAGAGTAGAAGAAGAGGAACAAGAACATTTATAGTGGTTCGGCTTTCACCTACATCCACTGTTGAAGCTCTTCATAGAGTTATCTTTATTCTCAAGAAGAAGATAAGTTTCTTTTCCCTCCTTTTGTTTTGTTTTTTTTTTTTTTTTTTTTTTTTTGTTACAAAATCACCTCATGCCTTTCACTCATTTACATACATAGCTTTTAAGGTCATTATGTTTTAACTAACTAACTTTTAATTTGTTTTTCTGTTTCAGAGGCAATCAGTTGGAAGGACAACAACTCTAGTTTCACTCACCCTAACAAATCTCTACCTTGAGACAAAATGGTCTCTAATGCTTCTTTTTCTTCAGGTATTTTATTTTCCAGCTCGATCTACTACATTAAGTAGATTTAAACAATATTCAAACTTGGCTTTTGTTACTAACTTTGTCAAAAATTCTGCTGCATTTTCTTCTAACTCTTTGTTACTGCTACTGTGCCCTTCTCGATTATGTCTCTTATGAAATGAAGTTTTACATCTACGTGTTTGGATCTGTCATGAAATTGCTGATTTTTAGTTAGATGAATTGTGCTTTGATTGTCACAGAGTAGCTTTACTAGTGGTTGTTCATAGCCGAGCTTAGTAGTTAACCCCTGTAACCATAGGGCTTCTTTAACAACCTCTGAAGTAGCTATAAATTCTTCTTTGGTGGTTAAAAAGGCAACCACTGGTTGCAAGTTGAACTTCCAACTGATCACATTTGCTCCAAAAAGGAAAGTAAACCCTGAAAGAAACCTTATTCTATCTAGGTCACCTGCAAAATCTGAGTCCACATAGCCTTTAAGTGCCAGCTTAGTGGTATTAGGGAATTTATAGAGTAAGCCTCTATTTATGCTTCCAACTAGATAGCAAAAACCCCATTTAGCTGCCTCCCAGTGGGCTTTCCCTGGGTTACTCATGTATCTACTGATTAAGCTTGAGTTGTAAGCTAAGTCT
Organism: Benincasa hispida; assembly: GCF_027475165.1. Taxonomy (NCBI): domain Eukaryota; kingdom Viridiplantae; phylum Streptophyta; class Magnoliopsida; order Cucurbitales; family Cucurbitaceae; genus Benincasa; species Benincasa hispida. The sequence goes on from NC_143488.1 coordinate 15,666,167, forward strand.
GGTCTTATACAGACAATTAAGTATATTAAGTTGCCTGTAGCACTTGAATAGGGTACTTTATTCATTTTTTGAATGTCTTCTTCTAGTTTAGGAGAATCTTTAGCAGATAGCTTGAAATGTTGTGCCAAGGGTGTGCCAACTGCTTTAGCATTCAGCATGTTGAATTTAGATAGAATTCTTCTGTTGTAGTCACTTTAGGAGACAGAAAGTTCATCTTGGGATATTTTTCTCTCAATGACCATGTCAAGAATTTTCTTAGTTGAACTTTAATCTTTCATCTCAAATTCAAAACTTAGTTGTTCTTTTATCTGATTTACTTCCTCAACATTCCTTCCTGCAATGAGCTTATCATCAACATAGAGTAGTAAATAGACTAGACTTCCATCTTTAGCTTTTCTAAAAAACACATAGGCATCATATTGACTTCTATTGAAGTTGATCTTCTTCACAAAATCATCAAAACGTTTATACCAACATCTAGGAGCTTGCTTGAGGCCATATAATGATTTATCCAGTTTACACACTAGACTTTCTTTGCCCTTAACTTCAAAGCCCATAGGTTGGTCCATATATATTTCTTCATCTAACTTTCCATGTAGGAAAGCTGTAGCCACATCCATTTGTTCAAGTTCATAGTTTTCACAAGCCACTATTGCAAGTAGCAATCTGATAGAAGTGTGTTTAACCACTTGGGAGAAAATTTCAGTGTAGTCTAGTCTTTCATTCTGCTTAAAGCTCTTGGCAACAAGTTTGGCTTTGAATTTTATTCTCTCTTAGTAGTTATCAACTAATTTTCTCTTAAAAATCCATTTTCAAGGGATGGATTTTTTATCTAGAGGAAGAGGCATTAAGATCCAGGTGTTATTCTTCTTTAAAGAAGTCATTTCAGCTTCCATGGTTTGTAACCATTTATCCTTTTCTTTGCTTGACATTGCTTCTTCAAGGTTCTGAGGTTCCTCATCAAGAATGCTTTCTACAATGTTGGCAAAGTCTGATATAAAGTTAGTAATCGAATATCTAGCTGGAACCCTGATTTCTTTTCTTCTTTTATCTCTTGTTAGTGTGTATTCTGATAGGTTTTCTGGTTGAGAACTTTGTTCTTGTGCTATCTGTTCACATGCTACAGCTTCATTGGTCTGAAGGTTCATATCATCTTCTTCTATTGAAACATTTTTTATTTTGGGTAATAGCTCCACCTGGTTGTTTTTCCTTTTCCATCTCTGTAAACGTCTCATCTTCTTTGAAAATAATGTGTCTGCTCACAATACTTCAATTAGAACTAAAGTCCCAAAGCTTGATGCCTTTAGTTCCTTCAGGATACCCTATGAACATGCATTTTAGGCCTCTAGGTTCAAGTTTACTTTGTCTCACATGTACAAATGATGTGCACCCAAAAGATTTTAGGTTTGATAAGTCTGAAGGTACACCTGTCCATATTTCTTCAGGTGTTTTCATGTCTATGGAAGTGCAGGGGCTTTTATTAATAGCGTAGGTGGCTGTTGCAAGAGCTTATGCCCAAAACACTTCTTTTAGTTTTGCCTCTGAGAGCATGTAACTCACTTTTTCCATAAATGTTTTATTCATTCTTTCAGCTACCCCATTTTGGTGGGGTGTATAGGTAACTGTTGTGTGTTTAACTATTCCATGCTCATTACAAAAGTTAGTGAACATAATATTCATAAACTCAAGACCATTATCTGTTCTCAAAATTTTTACTCTTTTCTCAGTTTGTTTTTCAACTTTTGCAATCCATTCTTTAAATTTGTCAAAGGCTTGATTTTTAGATTTTAGCAAAAGAGTCCATACTTTTCTAGAGTAGTCATCTACTAAAGATTGGAATTACCTTGAGTCACTCCAAGAGGGAGTTCCAGCTAGTCCCCATAAGTCAGCATGTATGTAATTGAGTCTATCCTTTGAAGTATGGATTCACTTTCCGAATTTTAGTCTCTTAGCTTTGCCATAGACACAATGCTCACAAAAGCTTAGCCTCTTGGTTCCTTTGTATTATATCAACCCATGTTTTGTTAGTTCAATCAAGCCCTATTCACTAATATGTGAGAGTCTCTTATGCCATAACTCTAGGCCTTCTGATTTTCTGTCCTAAGATAGTAAAGCAATGTTAGGAAAAGATACATTTCTCAAGTAATATAGCCCATTTACCCTTATTCCAAGTAGAATTGTTTTTCCAGCCCTTTTTACTTGTAGATTCTCCTTGTTACGAATGTAGTAAAAATCTTGGTCAGCTAACATTCCCAGTGAGATTATGTTCCTTCTAAGTTTAGGTACATGTCTTACCTCCCTTAGAAGTATTTCTCTATTATCTTCTAAATTTAGGCATACTGAGCCAATTCCCATGACTTAACGGTCATGATCATCCCCCATGTAGACTGAGCCTCATTCCCATGATTTGTAACTCACAAACCATTCCCTTTTGGAAGTCATATGATAGGTACATCTTGAATCCATGACCCAGTATCCCTTTTCCTCAGTCTTTTGTCCCATGGGCTTCAAATGAGTTACTGTGAGGATTTCAGTATATTCTTAGGTATTTTCTCCCACTAAAACATTTCCTCTACCATAATCTCTTGATTTTCTGTTATCACTCCTTTCATAGTCTCTAGACTTATTGATAACTGGTAGAAATATAAGTTATTAAAGCTCAAATTATTAAAACAATGGGAGAAAGCGAGGGAGAATAAGGCAATATTACGATTGAATGCGCCAAAATTGCGATCCCTGACAATAATCACATAAAAGCAGTTAAATTGAGTTATTCTGTGCAGGAACAATGTGATAGCGCATTTTGAGTTTGTGATCCAAGGGTACCTCAAAGATGATCGCGTGATGACCTTACATAAAGATGGTGATCACAGTGAAGCGAGGCAAAGCCGAGGGAAGAGAATTATTGAGAAGAAATTAATTTTCGAAGAGGTCGAGAGATTGTCAAAAACAGCACGGAGGAGAGACACCAAACCCTTGCAAGAGCAAGAGTTTACAACTTAGGAAAGAATTGAAGTGATAAAAGTAGTGTAAACACTAGAGGAAGCAAGACATTGCTTATCTGGCTTGATACTCACACCATTTATTGTTTTGTACTTAAACACTTTATTTGCAAGAATGGAAACTTTATTTCAATTTATGCTCAGTCTCTTTACACCATGTATGAGTAGCTAAATTTGTGAATGGGTTGAGAAGTACTTAGCTAGCATGACTTAAGTTATGCACTTTATGCGATCATCTTGTCTTATGTATGCTTCATTCATCTTTTGGAGTACTTGAGAGAGTAGTCTAAAGATATAATCTAGGCTTGAGACAGTCGGATTAGAATGCATAAGCAAGAGTAGAGACTTAGAAATAAGTTCTATCTGTTGCATTCCATACACATCACATGCATTCTATACATAGGAAATGTGTTATTATGCATTGAGAAATGTAGTGCTTAATATTTGTGTATAGCATGATCGCATGACTTGTACAATATCTTAAGAAATACTAGCAAAACCTCTTCTCAACCCCTTTATCGCATATTTGTTACAACACCACCCTTTCATCGCTGTGCATTTAATTCCATCGTATTAGAAATCAAAGTTAAATCACCATCTACTTCTTAATCACTATCGCAATAGGATCAGAGAGTCTATCGCATATCTATTTAATAATCCATGCGTTCGATCTTGGACTTACCAGGACCTTAAGAAGGCTTACACTTGGGCTTTGTTAGGAAAACTTGCATGATCATCGGATCCATACATCCTTTCATCGCATGATAAATCAACGAATCAAGTTTTTGGTGCCATTGCCGAGGATTATAGTATGGATTGTGCTAACATCAAACCTTTTTTATCTTTGCAGCTTTCAACCTTTGGAGTATTGTCATTCCACCTGTGAAGGAAGAAGCAAACATCGTATGAGCGAAAGAAATACTCTTGAGCTCAAGTACGACCCAGAGATTGAAAGAACTTTTCGCAAAAGGCAGAAAAATAGACGTAAACGGCAAGGAAGAGTTCGTAGAATGGCTGAACAACCTGAAGAACGAGTAACAAATGAAAACAACATGATGGCAAATCCCATCCTACTGAGAAATGATCGCAATAGACCCATCAGGGACTATGTGTCACCAAATTTATAAGATTTCTCCCTAAGAATCATGAGACCAGCATTGGATGGATCAAGGTTCGAGATGAAGCCAGTAATGTTACAAATGATACAACAGTAGGATAGTTTAGAGGATGGCGTGGTGAAGATCCACACGCCCATCTACGAAGCTTCACTGAAATCTACAACACTTTTGTGTTCCCTAATATTTCCCCAGAAGAAGTTCAACTCATGTTATTTCCATTTTCACTATGTGATAAAGCGAAAAAATGGGCATACTCTCTCGAATCAGAAGAGATAACTTCATGGGAAAAAGTCGTGGAGAAATTTATGAAGAAGTATTTCCCTCCCACAGAAAATGCCAAGAGGAGGAAATTGATCACCAATTTTGAACAAGAAGAAGATGAGTCGCTCAGTGATGCATGGGCGAGATTCAAGAGATTAGTACGCGACTGCCACACAATGGATTACCAGATTTCCTCCAAATGGAGATTTTCTATCATGGACTCAACTCTACATCGCGGATAGTTGCCAATGCGGCAGCAGTAGGAGGTCTTCTGGACAAAACATATGATGAAGCAAAGAATATTCTTGATCGCATCTCAAAAAACCATGAAGATTGGTAAGAAAGCAATCAAAGAACGAAGTCCAAAGAAGGTAATTCGAGTAATAGTGTCATCGCATCATTACAAAATCAGATGAAGTTGATGATAAACTTGTTGCAAGGCATCGCAATAAACAATTCAGGAGCTCGAAATGGGCAAATCAATGCGATAGAGCAAACAAGCACCATTTGTGTCTTACATGAAGAATCTCATTCTTTTGAGGAATGCCCACGAAATCCTCAATCAGTTTACTTTGTCAAAAACAATCATTTTTCAAACACTTACAACCCGAAGTGGCGAAATCACCCTAATTTTTCTTGGAAGAACAACCAACAGCAAAGCAGTCAGCTTATGGCGCTAGGGTTTTTCCATAGATCTAATGGACAAAAAAAAGCTAGTAGTTCTCAACCACCATCCTCATCATCCCTGGAAAACCTGTTGAAGCTATACATCGAAAAGAATGAAACAGTCCTTCAAAACCAAGCTACATCCATTCGCAATTTGGAAATTCAAATGGGACAAATTGCGGGAGAGCTAAAGAATAGACCCCAAGGGACATTGCCTAACACAACCGGGCTTCCATGCAATTCAGGGAATGCCGGGAAAGAACATTGCCAAGCAGTCACCTTAAGAAGTGGAAAGGCAACGATAGAAGTCAGAAAGGATCCTTGCAAGACCGAGTCAAAGGAGCAACTTGCGATTGAATAAAAAAGTCTCTATCACAAACTGAACCAAAGGAGTTTGAGACTAGGGAACCTGAAGATGCGACCATCTCTAAGCCTCCAAACCATGAAACATTGGAAGTGTAACTACCTCCATTTCCTCAAAGACTGAAAAAGAAACATAACGATGAAGGCTAATATCAACGCTTCTTGGAAATTTTGAAACAATTGCACATCAATATTCCATTCCTAGAAGCAATAGAGCAGATGTCGGTGTATGCGAAATTTTTGAAGGACATTGTCTCAAATAAGAGAAGCACGGGAAGATTCAACACGGTGGCATCGACACAAGAATACAACACTATAATTCCACCAAAGATGCGCGACCCAGACAATTTTACAATACCCTGCTCAATAGGAGGAATTTACATTAGTCAAGCATTATTCGATCATAGGGCAAGCATAAACTTAATGCCCCTTTCAATTTTCAAAAGATTGAATGTGGGACAGCTAACACCCACAATGGTGACTCTTCAACTCGCCGATAGATCCTTGGTGCACCCTAAAGGGAAATTAAAGGATGTCTTGGTAACAATAGATAGATTCATTGTCTTAGATTATAAGGCGGATAAAGATGTTCCAATCATATTGGGACGACCATTCTTGCCTACTGGTCGTGCTCAAATAGATGTGCACAAGAGAGAAATCACAATGAACATCAATGGAAAGAAGCTCATATTCAATATTATCAAGGCAATGAAGTTCCCAGATGAGGAAGGCTTATGAGATTTCGATGATGAACAAACTTACGTTGAAAATTAGGAGTCCGAAGAAGAAAATGAAGAAAGAGAGGATGCAACAACATCCATTGAGACTTGCCATGCGATAACAGAGATGTTGAAAAATGATGAAATGCTAAATTTGAATGAAGAAAGAAAAGCACAGAAGCCCTTTTTAGAGCAACCACCTACACTAGACCTAAAAACTCTACCAACCCACTTGAAGTACGTATTTCTCGGCCAGAATGAAACCTTACCAGTCATCATATCCTCTGTGTTACCTAAAGAAAAAGAAATCACATTGATCAGTGTTTTAAAAAAATATATTATAGCGATCAGATGGACGCTCGTAGATATCAGAGGTATCAGCCCAACTTATTGTATGCATTGAATCCGGCTTGAAGAAAATCAGAAGGACTTAATAAAACCTTAACACAGACTGAACCCTGCAATGAAAGAGGTTGTAAAAAAAATCATCAAATGGTTAGATGCCGACATTATCTACCCTATCGCAGATAGCACGTGGGTCAGCCCCATGCAATGTGTTCCCAAAAAGGGTGGGATGACAGACACAAACAACGAATTGATCCCTATGAGGACCGTTATGGGTTGGCAGATTTTATGGACTACAGGAAACTCAACACGGCGACAAAGAAAGATCATTTCCCCTACCTTTCATTGATCAAATGCTCGAAAAATTAGCGGGGAATGATTATTTTTACTTCATTGATGGGTACGCAGGCTATAACCAAATTATGATCGCACCTGAGGATCAAGAAAAGACCACGTTCACATGTCCATATGAAACATTCACCTTTTGTCGCATGCATTTTGGATTATGCAATGCACCCAATACATTTCAAATGTGTATGATGGCGATCTTCTCTGAGTACCTTGAAGACTCGATTGAAATCTTTATGGATGATTTCTCAGTCTATGCACAGACATGAAATATGTCTACAAAACCTGGAGAGAATACTGAAAAGATGTGAAGAATCTCATCTGGTGTTGAACTAGGAAAAGTGTCATTTTATGGTCAATGAAGGAATTGTGCTAGGGCACAAGGTTTCAAGGAATGGGTTAGAAGTGGACAAAGCAAAGATTGAAGCTATAGAAAAACTTTCACCTCCAGCGAATGTGAAAGCTTTGAGGAGTTTCCTAGGACACGTGGGGTTTCACAGAAGGTTTGTGAAGGACTTTTCCAAAATCGCTCGACTTTTGAATGCGTTGTTGGAAGCTAATAGACCCTTTGATTTCGATTCAAACTGCCTCACTGCATTCAAAACACTAAAAGACGCTTTGACTACAACGCCAATTCTGAACGCACCTGATTGGGCGAAGCCATAAAAAACTGATGTGCGATGCCAGCGAATATGCGATGGGGGCAGTTTTGGCACAAAAAGTAAAGACAATGCTACACCCCATCGCATATACTAGCAGAACGCTAAACTCCACGCAGGCGAATTACACCACCACCGAGAAGGAACTTTTAGTGGTGATTTTTGCGATTGAAAAATTAAGACCTTATTTGTTGGGGAAAAAATTGATTGTCCACACAGACCACTCTGTGATAAGATATTTGATGATAGAAAATGATGCGAAGCCTAGACTAATCCAATGGGTTCTCTACTCCAAGAATTTGATATGGAAATAATCGATCGAAAGGGAACAGAGAACAAGGTCACTGACCATTTATCGCGATTAGAAAATCCAGAAGTGGATCGCATCCAATTAGTGGTGAACGCCTCATTTCCTAATGAGCAGTTGCTTAAGATTGAAGAACTACCCTGGTATGCGGATATTGTCAATTTCTTGGTCTGCAAACAATTCCCTGAAAACTACACATCCCATCAAAAGAAAAGGCTCATACATGAATGTAAATTTTACTACTAGGACGATCCAAATCTCTACAAAAGGGACCAGACCAGATATTGAGACTTTGTGTTCTAGAGACTGCTTTCTAGTGCATACTGTTTCAATGTCATGAATCACCCTATGGAGGGCATTTCGGTGGACAGTGCACAGCGGAAAATTTTTTACAATGTGGTTATTACTAGCCCACTCTGATTAAGGACACATGAGAATACTCCATGAAATGCGATAAATGCCAACACACTGGAAGCATTTTAGAAAAAAAATGTGATACTAATGGACATCATATTGGAGGTGGAGCTATTCGACGTTTGGGGAATAGACTTCATGGGACCATTTCCATCATCAAATGGTCATAAATGAATTCTATTGGTCGTTGACTATGTTTCCAAATGGATTGAAGTTGTTTCATGCATTGCAAATGATGCGGCAACAGTCTCTAAGTTCTTACAGAGAAACATCTTCACTCGTTTTGGCACTCCACGTGCCATAATAAGTGACGAAGGGACCCACTTTGTGAATCGCATTGTTAGCAAACTGTTGATCAAATATAATGTCCACCATAAGATCGCCACCACATATCACCCCTAAACAAATGGACAAGCAGAGGTTTCAAACAGAGAAATCAAATCAATTTTAGAGAAGGTGGTGAATCCATCGCGGAAGGATTGGGCCATGAAATTTGACGATGCCTTGTGGGCATATAGGATTGCTTATAAGACACCCATAGGCATTTCACCTTATGCGTTGGTGTTTGGAAAGGCTTGTCATCTACCGTTGGAACTGAAATATAAGGCGATGTGGGCAGTTCAGAAACTTAACTTTGATCTTAAGGCTGCAGGAGAAGAGATAAAACTTCAACTACTAGAGCTGGACGAGTGGAGATTACAAGCGTATGAAAATTTCAAAATTTATAAAGAATGCACCAAGTGATGACATGATAAGTGTCTTTATGAGAAAAACCTCAAGGAAGGTCAAAGGGTATTGTTGTTCAACTCTAGGTTGCGTCTCTTTCCTGGAAAACTAAAGTCATGTTGGTCCAAGCCTTTCATAATCAAGGAAGTATTCCCGCATGGAGCGATGGAATTGACCAACGCATTTAAAATGAATGGACAAAGAGTAAAGTTGTATCATGGAGGGGATTTCTGTTGGGTTTTATGTCCTAAAACTCGTGGTTTGTAAACATTAGAACTTATTCTGAGAATTCGATAAAGTTGTTGTTGAATATATTATTTTTTAGAAATCCAATAAACCTAAGTCCCTTGACTATTGTATGAGTACTTGAACTTTATGTGGAGACATACAAGTGGATTAGGTTCGAGTAAATAGTCAAAATGATCTACAATATATGAATAAGATTGGGTACCTTATTCTGGTAACACTATTGGATGTGGTCTACTCTGTAGTTGTTATAAAGTGTTGTAAAGTGCTACATATGAAGTGATCCTAATTCGTGCATGTTGAGACATGAGAAGTGGGGGTGTCTTGTGAAAATCCATTTTGGCTAGATCGAAGTATAATGAATTTAAGATTTCTAGCTCTGACTGTTAATAAGAGTTGTTGAGGCAGGTCAGACCATCTTAATCAAAGAGTTGAGAGTACCTCAATGTAGTGGGAGGAAAATGTGTTTCCTCGCCATTATTGAGAAATAGATGCATTCTCCATAAGAAACCTATTTGTATACTAATATTCAATGATTCTCTCGGCTAAAGTGTTTAAGAATGATCTAGTAAAGACTAGAAATGCCAGAAGTTAATAATTAACCTAGGGCAAGTGGGAAAAATATCAGGTATGAGATACCAAATGGTAAAACGATGGGTATGGGATGCCCTAGTTTATTGTATTTCTCTATAAAACTCAGAAACTCAGTCTTATATATCAGATATATAAGTTACCACTGGAGTTTTAGTCCAAATGGGAGTTTGTTGGGTTTTATGTCCTAAAACTCGTGGTTTGTAAACATTAGAACTTATTCTGAGAATTCGATAAAGTTGTTGTTGAATATATTGTTTTTTAGAAATCCAATTAACCTAAGTCCCTTGACTATTATATGAGTACTTGAACTTTATATGGAGACATACAAGTGGATCAGGTTCGAGTAAATAGTCAAAATGATCTATAATATATTAATAAGGTTGGGTACTTTATTCTGGTAACACTATTGGATGCGGTCTACTCTGTAGTTGTTACAAAGTGTTGTAAAGTGCTACATACGAAGTGATCCTAATTCGTGCATGTTGAGACATGAGGAGTGGGGGTGTCCTATGCAAATGTGTTTTGTGCAAGATCGGACCATGAAACCTGTCACTCTTACTTTATAACATTGTTTACTGTTTAAGACTAACTATTTCGAAGCAATGACCTAGGTAACTTAACCTTAATCCTGAGCTAACTATGAACTCCTATTTGTTCGGGATTATCCTTTGATCTACAAACGGTGATAGTAGACCAATTGCCTCTACTCAATAAGCTTACCATTTTGGGGATAATACCGAATGAATAGTTAGGAACATAGGGTGCAAGAGGGAATTCACTCCTACCCGATTAAGGTTAGTAAAGAGGTTGTTCCCTTCAAGTGCTGATTCTGGGTCTTGAACAAGAGGCCTCACCCTCTCATTGGGCTGATAAGGATTAGATTTGTTGATTGAATCACAAATCAATTGTTCATTAGGGGATCAGTGGAACTTAAGAAACAAGAGGTAATTTTGGGGGTAAAGCAGAGATTCGACCCAACCATTATTACGAGCAACCTTTGAAGGGTTAACTTACTAATCATGGTTATATCAAGCGGACATAATATATGTACAGTGAGGGGAGTTCAGCTATGGGCTTTAGTCGAATCACCCATTAGTTAACAAATAGGGGTTAGATCGGTCTAATGAGTTTAGCTGATTAATCTCGGATCGTTGGAGCCCATGATCTGTAGGTCCGTTAGATCCCCTTACTAGCTCGTAAATGGGTAAGCTTTAGGGTAGCTTGAGAAATTAATTTGAAACGTTCAAATTAAACAGAATAAGAGAATAAATATTTAAATATGATTTAAATATATAAAGATGATTATTGTGCAAAAATTAATTTAATATTTGATATTAAATTAATTTCATAAATTAATTTAATAAAATAAATTTTTGAATGAAAATGATTTAAAGTCATTTTATATTTTAAAAAGAAAATGGAAAAATGTTTTGCATGATTGCACAAAATGGAAAAAGAGTTTTCTCCATTATCATCATCTTTATGTTCACACAGAAACTATTATCTTCTCTACTTTGATTCTCCAAGCATGAGCTGCAAGTCATGCACTCCATCACTTTGCATGTTCATCTAACTATATAAAGAAGATTGGGGTTGTTGGAGAAGAAGTGAGAAAAAAAAAAAGGAATATAGAATTTTGAGAGAAGAATTACAGTAAAGAAGAAACTGCCTTCTTCAATTTTGCTGTTGTGAGCTTTTCTTGTTTTTTCACATCTTCAAGCTGTTCTTAAGTCCCATAACTCTGCCTAAAGATCCAAGAGCATAGTAGGAAATGCTTTGAAGTGGTTCACGTTGATATCAAGTGAAGATAGCAGCTGAACAGACGTTTTCTTGGAGAGTTCATCAAAAGTATGTTCTGAAAATCCATTTTTATGAAGAGCATGCTTTAGTTTTTGCCAAAATTAGTGAATTAGAATTCTTATGGATCCTTGATACTTCCACTGCATGTTGTTTAACTCTTACGATTTCCAACGCGAGAAAACCTCCACTGACTTGGGGAAACCAGAATAAAGAAGAAATACTCAGTCCCTGCGATAATAAGCGGCATACATTCATCAAGGATGAAGTATATCCTTTTGTGTATCCTTTTCTGTTTTTCTTTCAAGAATCTATTTTACTTTCTGCATATTTACTACTTTTTATGACTGTCAACTCTTTTCTTCATACTATCTTTCAAAAGCTCAACCGATTGCATGTTTTAAGCCCATCACATCACTCCGTCACACTCATTTATTGCGATCAAAATAATGCAGGCGAAATTAAATTTGGGGGTCGTGTCCCTCCTTGCCTCATCTTATTTCAATCCTTGTACTTCTTAGTTTCAATTTAATATTGCTGAATTCTACTATCGCATTCTCTCTCATTTGGCTCAATTCTGAATTTTTGATTACTTTATTTGATCGCCGCATTCATCCTTTGCCCATTACGACTTCAATGATGAAATATATGCCTCTTTTCTTATCGCATGAACTAGCGTCAGATTAATTTTAGGACATTCGATTCACAAAGCATTTCTAAAATTTAGTTGGTCTGCCAGCTTTACTTCAAAACTATTTTTAC
>NC_143488.1:17593609-17672045 GCF_027475165.1 Benincasa hispida
GGTTGTTTAAAGTTAGCCATTTCTAAACCTAAGTAAATAAACATCCAAACATTTAGAACACTTTAGTGGGAGATTAACAATATATTCGATATATATTTATTAGCTCTCATGTCCCCAAGAGTTCGCACCGTGAGATTCATGCTCGCTTCGTGTCGCTTTTACCGCGATTACTCCATTCAGAAAGTGTTTGCATGGGTCAATAACAAGGTGAATGAGGGAAGTAGTTCACAGTAAGTGGGTGAAGGAAATATGTCAACATTATCCTACGGTCTCCTCCATTAGTTTAAACCATGAGATTCCTATGTTTCACTTGCTATCGTTTTTAGGTACCCCTAGCCAGTCGTTAACCATGGTGATCCCTACGGAGGGTTATAACATAGGATTTGGAACAACCCAAACTTTAGAAATGAATAGGGTCTTATAGTTCCGTCTTGGATATTGTCTTCCACCTTGGGGGCATATTCATACCGTTCTATAAGATCTAAAAATGGCGGATCATACTTACAAGAATTACTATTTGTTAGTAAAGATCTTGACCGAAAACTATAACCAAATGTACTATAGGAAAAAAGGTTATTACGATATAGTATTTGGTCAAGATTGTGTTGCTTCAGTGAAAGTTTTTTTGACTGCTCTACAGTAGAAACTATTCTGAATCACTGAAGTATCGTTGCAAAATAAATTAAAAAAAGGGTACTTTATTTCTTTGCTAAAAATCAGATTAAGATGCATAAGTTTAATAGAATTTGTTTAATTTTTCAGCAATGTCAAATTCAATTACACAACTGCTCGCTTATGATAAGTTTAATGGAGAAGGATATTCAAACTGGAAATTCAACATAAATACAATATTGGTTGTGGATGATCTGAGGTTTGTGTTAACGGAGGAATGTCCTCTGATTCCTAGTACAATAGCAAACCAAAATGTTCGGGACATCTATGATCGGTGGGTTAGGGATAATGAAAAAGCCAGGGCTTATATCTTAGCAAGTATATCTGATGTACTTAATAAGAAACATGAAGTAATGCCCACTGCCTGTGAGTTAATGGCGTCGCTCCAAGAGATGTTCGGGCAACTGTCACCCTTTGTTCGACATGAAGCCATTAAGTATGTTTATAGTACTCGCATGAAAGATGATACCAACGTTAGAGAACACGTTCTCGATATGATGGTCCATTTTAATATTGCTGAGGCTCATGGGGCAACAATAGATGAAACCAGTCAAGTTAGTATGATATTAGAATCTCTTCCAAAGAGTTATCTACTTTTCCGAACTAATGCTGTTATGAAAAAAATTACTTACAATTTGACTACACTGTTGAACGAATTACAGACGTATCAGTCTATGATGAAACTTAAAGAAAGTGAAGTAAATGTTATTTCACAACCTAAAAACTTTCTCAAGGGTTATTCGTCTGGAACAAAACCCACTGATAAAAGGGAAGTCTGTTCCCTCATCTTCAAAAGACAAAAATGTATAAATGAAGAAAAAGGGTAAAGGGAATAAGAAAACCACTGCAAAGAAAAATAAAAACAAAGCTCCCAAAGGGAAATGTTTCCATTGCGGAGAGGATGGGCACTGGAAACGCAACTGCCCAAAGTATTTAGCAAAAAAGAAAGCGGAAAAGACGAACCAAGGTAAATCAGATTTACTAGTAGTTGAAATATGTCTAGTGGAGAATACTCACCTAATCTGGATATTAGATTTGGGCGCCGCTAATCATGTTTGCACTTTTCTACAGGAAACTAGTTCTTGGAAATAACTTTCTGAACAAGAAATGACATTCAAGGTGGGAACGGGAGAAGTCATTTCGGCTCATGCAGTGGGAGATGTTAAGCTATTTTTTGGAGAATCACCCATTTTACTTAGAAATGTATATTATGTACCTAAGATGAAAAGAAACTTAATCTCCATTTTCTGTTTGCTAGAAAATATGTATAGAATATCTTTTGAATCTAATGAAGTGTTTTTTTTTTCGAGAGGTGTTCATATTTGTTCTGCAAGACTCGAAAATAACTTGTACATATTAAAACCAACTGAAGCAAAGGCCATTCTAAATATAGAGATGTTTAAAACGACTGAGACTCAAAACAAGAGATGAAAAATTTCTCTTAACACCTATTTTTGGCACCTCAGACTTGGTCACATTAATCTCAACATGATTGAGAGATTGGTTAAAAGCAGTCATCTAAATCAGTTAGAGGATAGTTCTTTACCTCCATGTGAATCATATCTTGAGGGAAAAATGACGAAAAGATCTTTTTCTGGAAAAGGTTTTCGTGCAAAAAACCTCTCGAACTTATACATTCCGACTTATATAGTCCGTTGAGTATAAAAGCACGAGGAGGATATCAATATTTTGTCAATTTTATTGATGATTACTCTAGATATGGCTACATTTACTTAATAACTCACAAGTTTAAAACTTTTGAAAAGTTCAAAGAATTTAAGTCTGAGATTGAAAATTTTTAAGTAAAAGAATTAAAACACTTCGATCTGATCGAGGTAGTGAGTCTATGGATTTACAATTCCAGAACTATCTAATAGAACATGGAATTCAATCCCAGATCACTGCACCTGAAACACCATAACAAAACGTTGTTGCAGAAAGGAGAAATTGAACATTATTAGACATGGTCCGATCAATGATGAGTTACGCTCAGTTACCTTAATCCTTTTGGGGGTATGCAGTACAGACTGTGGTATATATTCTGAATGTCGTCCTTCAAAAAGTGTTTCAGAAACACCACATGAGTTATGAAAAGGACGCAAAAGTAGTTTACGTCATTTTCGTATCTGGGGTTGTCCAACACACGTGTTGGTACAAAATCCTAAAAAACTATAAACACGTTCGAAGTTATGCCTTTTTGTGGGATACCTAGAAGAAACAAAAGGAGGATTATTCTAAGAGTTGTTGATCAAGCTGGTCCATCAACAATTGTTGTTACCTCGTCACGTCCTTCTCAAGAGTTGAGTATACCTCGACGTAGTGGGAGGATTATCCAGTAACCTGAATGCTATATGGGTTTAACAAAAACTCAAAACATCATACATGATTATGGTTTAAAGGATCCATTAACCTTTAAAAAGGCATTGGTGAAGGAATAAACAAACAGAGATCTCCATGAGCAGCGGAAGTGGATCATTCCAAATTCCATTCCAAATAAACACAACGATTACAGTCTTAAACGAAAACATACAGATTATGCATCAATAGAAATTACAACATGCTACAATAGGATTCAAGAGATAGAGTATGCGTACCTTTGAAGAACTATTCTTCAAGTATCCCTCGACCAGTCTCTAATGCGTCCAACGCAACCCTTGAACACAACGAACAAAATAGCAACAACACGAACAACTAGATGCTCTTCGAACCCAATCGAGTCCAGCTCGATTCATGACCAGAGTTAGAACACCACCACAAATGTTACCTTGGTATTCTCGGTGTGAGAATCTAGGAGTTTTGGGCTCTGTATGATCTTGGATTGAGGAAGACAGGTATGCGATTGAGTAGATGATTGAGTAAGTGGGAGATAAGAACACTGTTTATCGCATAGACAATGTACTCGATCATTTAGTAAATGGAAGCCTATCGCATAGACTTTACTACTCGATCGTGTATCAATGATCAAAAGAGTAACTATCGTATAGTCAACTCTAAACGATTGTTTAGACTCTCAACGACTATCGCTTAGTAAAAACAATTTTTACTTGATAGCCTAATCCGTGAGAATTTCCCGAATGGAACCACTACTAATTTTGGAAAATAATTTTTCTTTTATCTTACGGTTACCATAAACTTCCAATAACCTCCCACTCAAACGATTATTAGAGAAAAATAATTTATTATCATATAATTAATATATTATAAATAAATATGATAACCAACTTATCATATTATATTTATAACCTATAGTTTTAATATTTCATCATATGAAACATATAAACCATAGTTCTTTTTCTATTTTATGGTACTTAATATAAATCACACTTATATTAATTCCTCCACTTAATGTATCTAATACATCACACCAATTATATTACATATAATTGAATTTTCTCTTGTTAATTTGAACACTTCAAACTAACCCAAAATCTGATTCTCAACTTGAACCCATTGAGCTACCAAGAGAACCTCATTGACCTGTGCTTGAAGCTCCAATGGTACGTGAATAACTGACTAACCTCTTTAGTCATGAGATCCACCATCCGTTAACTCCCAGACACTCCACTAAAGATCAACAGCTTCACTATTCTCACTACAGATATATTTCTTTGTCCACATGACCAATCAACAGTGCGATAACTCTTCACAAATCGCTCATAAGTATAGTTGAACCAATTTACCCTTTTGCCCCTATAGTTACATCTAACTTCTTAAGTACCACTAATTTCTCTAATGAACAATAAGTCATAGTCCTACTATGACTGAGTCCTCTCTTCTAAAGAAAGGGTGTGACCACTATGTTTAAGATCTGTAATCAAACCCTTAAGGGAGCAATTTATCTACTTACCTCTGCTTCAGGGAAGGAGTGAATTCCATCTTGTGTAACTTAGTTCCTAGCTCCCCAATCAGACGAAGCCCAAAAATATAAGCTTGTTGAGTTGGCAATCTGGCCACTCTCACCCATACTAATCAAAGGACCGTCTTCATTGGTAGAATTTTCCAAAACACTCAGGATTAAGGTCATGTCACCTATGGTCGTTTTAGTGAGATGTAAGTCTCAATTATCAATGGTGTTATATAAAGAGACTAATCATCTTGTGGTCTGTTCTTATACAAACTTTTTATATAGGATACCCCTGCTCGCATGTCTCCATATGAATGGTCAGGACAGACCATTTGTAGTACTTTACAACACTTGTAAAAATCTACAAAGCGGGCTGTATCCATAGTGTCACGAGGATAAGGTATCCCTCATTTATCCTTATACTATGAACCATTTAGGTTATTACTTAAGGCATGATTCACTTGTATATCTCACATACGTGCTTAAGTTACATGAAATAACCATGGATCTTAGTTTATTGGATATGAGTAAATGCAAATAAAATATCATTTATTTTATTAATAACAATGTGTACAAACTGTTTACAAACTACGAGACCACCAGGAGAACTAGGACACCAATCCCAACAAATGGAAGATGTTGATAGGGAACATGGGATAAATGCTATGGACTAGGGTGTTCATGGGTTGGGTTGGGTTGAAATATTTTTTAGACCCAACCCAATTATTCGGGTTGTAAATTTTTTCAACCAAATAACTCTTATTAAAAAATGAACCCAACCCAACCCAACCATGAAATATTTGGGTTGGGTTGGTTCGGGTTAATCAGGTCATTTAGTTAAAATTTTGTTCTAAAAAGTAGCAAAACGTAAATATGTAAAAATCTAATTTAATTATTTTCATATATTGAATTAAGATTAACAACTCAATTTTAATTTATATAGTGATTTTTTTTTCTAAAGTACAAAGAAACTACTTTTAAGAGTTGTTAAAGAATAAACTATTAAAAAAATATTGAAATTAAATAAAATTAAAATCAATATATATATATATATAAATAATTGTGTTATAAATAATAAAACATATATTTTAAGTTAATAATAAATTTGGGTTGGTTTGGGTTGGTTTGGGTTGGTTTGAGTTATATTAGGTGAACCCATGAACCAACCCAACTTTTAAAATTTTCATTTATTTGAACCCAACCCAATCCAAATGAGTTGATAACCCAACCCAAACCACACGGGTTGGGTTGGGTTAATTGGTTTTTTCGAGTCATCGGATTTTTTGAACACCTCTTCCATGGACGTTGAAATGGCAATGTACTTCAATTTTATTTGGGAACTTATAGATCAACCACATGGAGTTAAACCTATAGGTTGCAAATGGATCTATAAAAGAAAAAGAGACCAAACTGGCAAGGTGCAAACCTACAAAGCCAGACTCGTGGCAAAAGGTTTTACCCAAAGAAAAGGGGTTGATTATGAAGAAACTTTTTCTCTTGTTGCCATGATAAAATCTATAAGAATACTTCTATCCATTGCCACATATTATGACTATGAAACATGGCAAATGGATGTCAAGACCTGAAAGTATTTTTATATCTTAACCAGAAGGGTTCATTGAACAAGGACAAGAACATAAAGTCTGTAAGCTTAAACGATCTATTTATGGGTTGAAGAAAGCTTCAAGATCTTGGAATATAAGATTTGATTGTCAAATCTTATGGCTTTGAACAGAATGTTGACGAACCTTGTGTATACAAGAAAATAGTCAATAAAACTGTAGCATTCTTGGTGCTTTATGTTGATGGTATCTTGCTCATTGGGAATGAGACAAGCTTCTTTGCTGACGTAAATAGATGGTTAGCAACACAGTTCCGAATGAAAGATTTGGGTGATGCTCAATATGTGCTAGGGATACAAATTTTCCGAAATTGAAAGAATAAAACCCTAGCACTATCTCAAGCATCTTATATTGACAAAATATTGTCAAGGTATAATATGCAAATTCCAAAAAAGTTATGTTGCCTTTTAGACATAGAATTCATTTGTCAAATGAACAAAGTCCTAAGACACCTCAAGATATTGAGGAAATGAAAAGAATTCCATATGCATCTGTAGTTGAGAGTTTGATATACACAATGTTATGTACACGTTCTGACATATACTTTGCAGTTGGAATCGTCAGCAGGTTCCAATCCAATCCAGGACACAGTTATGGATTGCTTTAAAAAACATCTTCAAGTATCTAAGGAGAACGAGGGACTATGTGCTTGTGTATGGACCTAAGGATTTGATCCTTACTGGATACACTGATTTTGATTTTCAGATTGACGTAGATTCTAGAAACTCTACTTCGGGATCAGTTTTCACTCCCAATGGAGAAGCTATAGTTTAGAGAATCATTAAACAAAGTTGAATCGCTGACTCCACGATGGAAGCAGAATACATAGCTGCATGTGAAGCCGCTAAGGAAGCAGTATGGCTACACAAATTCTTGGCTGACTTAGAAGTAGTTCCATATATGCACCTACCCATCACATTATATTGTGACAGTAGTGGTGTCGTTGCAAACTCCAAAGAACCAAGGAGTCACAAACGTGGAAAACATATTGAAAGCAAGTGCCATCTCATCAGTGAGATAATACACCGAGTATACGTGATCGTCACGAAGATAGCCTCTGAAGAAAACCTTGCTGATCCATTTACAAAGGCTCTTTCGCCTAAAGTGTTTGAGGGACACCTGGTTGGACTAGGACTACGAGCAACATAATCTAAGGTAATTGGGAGAATAACTATAGTATTATAAATGCCCCAATTTATTGTATTTTCCCTTTATGTTTCTCAACAATATAAACATTGTATATATTTGTATATTTATTCTCACTGGAGTTTTAATCCATGTGGGAGATTTTTGGGAATGTCCTAGAGCTCGCAGTTCGTAAATTTCATGTTAAACATTCTATTTATCAATAAAATATTATTGAGTATCTTATTTGATAAAGTTGTTGATATTGCATTCTATTTGGAAAAACCCAATGAACATATCCATAGCTATAGTATGAATAATTTAACTATATGTGGTGACATAAACAGGATCAAGTTAATAGTATATAGACTAAATGGTCTATAAGTATATGGACGAAATTGAGTATCTCATTCTGGTAACACTAATGGATGCGACCCATTTTGTATAGGTAATACAAATTATGTGATCCACAAATCATTCATGTAGAGACATGTGATTGGAGACATCCTATGTAATGAGTTTGCATAAAGACTAGACCTCGAATCAGTCATTTTCTTTAGAAAGACCGTTTAATATTAAAACTGACTATTTCGTACTAAAGTAACCTAGGATAACTCGATCTTAATCTTGAGCTAGCTATGAACTCTTGTTTATTTGGGATTGTCCTTTGATTTGTATGGGTGAGAGTAGTCCAAAAGCACTGCTTAATAAGCCTTCCATTTTGGGGATAAGACCAGATAGATAGCTGGGGATATAGCCTTGCGAGATGGAATTCACTCCTACTCGTCTTAGGGTTAACAGATAGGTTATTCTCTTAAGTGCTGATTCTTGGTTTTGAACAATTGGGGCTCCGCCCTTTCATGATAGAGAGGGACATGATTTATAAGTGGTATTATGAATCAGTTGTTCATTAGAGGGTCAGTGAGAGCTTAAGGAACAAGATATATTTACAAGGGTAAAACAATAATTTTGACCCAGCTGTAAATACGAAGGACCTGTGAAGGATTGACTTACTGATTATGGTTAACATAGACAAAAACAAATCTACAATGAGGAGAGTGCAACTATCGAGCTATAATGGTATGCCTTGATAGTTAACGAAAAGTAATTAATTTGGTTTAAAGAGTTTAACCAATTGATTACAAATCGTTGGAGCTCATGATCTGTAGGTCCAATAGGTCCCTCTACTAGCTCATAAATTGGTAAATTGAGTATTGATTGGATGAATTATGAATTTGAAATGTTCAAATTCGGTTTTAGGGTTTTCAATTGATTGTATATGATGTAATTAAAACGTTTAATTTAGTCGAAATTAAAACAAGATTGGAGCATAAATTAATATTTAATTTGATTTAAATATTAATTATATGAAATTGAATCATATTGGTAGAATTGGTGTTTTATTAATTTAATATTAAGATATTAAATTAATATTTTTAATTAAAAGGTTTAATTAAAAAATTGAAATTAGTTTTATTTAAATTAATTATTTAATTAATTTTATAAAACTAAATTTTAAATAAAATAGTTTTATTTAAAAGAAAAAATAATTTCATGAAAATTGATTAAAGTTAGTGGATTTTTCCAACACCTTTTGAGTGGTTAATCATCCAAATCCACCATTAGATCTTCAATCAATTCCAAGTAGAAGCTTCCCTACATGCAACCATGTTCTAATGCATGAATTCAGTCTATATAAAGAACCTTCATGCATGGAATTAAGAGAGAATTATGAGATTTTTATCTAAGTTGCTACAAAACTGAAAACCCTACTACACCCTGTCAAGTTCATCCTCAATTTAGGTTAATTAGAGTGTTTCCACCACACATTCCTTCTTGAGCATAGTGAAGAAGATCTTGTTGGTGGTCTACTTGAAGATCAAGCTCAAAGTTGTGGAAATTCTGCTGAATTCGTGGAAGAGATCTTCAAAGGAAATGTTTGGTTCAAACCCCTTATGAAAGCCTCATGAGTAGCATGTTTGAAACTCAAAATTAAGTGTACTTTAAGTGCTTATTGATTATGAATTCTTCCGTTGCATGTTATATTACTCATTCAGATCCTCCATTCTTCGAGCTCTTTTCTGTTGTCTTTTTTTATTCTCTCTTTGTCTTCTGCGAAAATTACTCTCAATTTTCGGGTTGTATACAAGCTTGGGCGTAGGCCCTTCACTCATCGAACGTTTGTACCTTCTTCACAGGCAAGGTATAACACTCCAACAATCGAGATCTATAATAAAAAATGATAGCCTTAGCACACTTGGTTACCACAATCCCCAACAATGACGTCAAAAGCTTGATGCGCTCTCACCATGATGAAATAGATGTTAAATGTGGGGTTATTACACACTGTTTTACCTAGTCGAACCCAAGTGCAAGTTCAACTAGAGTCCTAGTAAGTCCAGGGTCGAAGTCAGGGATTACTTTATAAGTATGCGATGAAAACTAATGCTTCGATCTTGACGCAATTGGAATACTAATCAGATGATTGATTTTGATGCTATCTAATGCTAAGATATGTGCGATGAGATTTATACTTCAAGGGAAACAATACATGTGATGGGTGTGAAATGCAGATGTGCGATGGTAAGGTTGAGAAGTATATTCACTAACATTCCCTAAGAAAATATATGAATCATGCATTCAAGCAGTGACTCGAAATTATAACTTACACCTCTCAGTGTACACAACCACAATATCTTATCTCTAGGATGCATGCGATAAGTGTATATTGCAAAAGATGTTACTTTATTTCCAAAGAACCTCTCTTCTTGTTTTATGAGTTCTAAATCTTTAGCTTTTTTGAACCTAGATTTTATCTTATTAGAATAATCTCTCGAGTTATCGAGGTATTTCAACAGGCATACATAAAACAAGTAAAACACATGGTTTAATATTGTTTAGTTCATGTTAGCTAAATGCTTCTCAACCCATAAATAGTTTAGTTGCTCATAATAAAAATAGAAAAGATGGATAAAAGATGAAATGCGTATTCATTCATATTAAAGAAATAGGTCTTTCAATGTTTAAACAATACAAATACAATTAATACAAGAAATAGGGATAGGGAGTCAGCCGTGGTGCATAATTTTTTACTTCCTTTGGCTTTATCAATGGCTGCTTCACTGTAAGTGTTGAAAGATGGAGTTCTTCTTCTACTTCCAAGGGAATCTGAAGCTCACTAAGGTTTTTGAATGGTCGTAAGAGAAGAATTTTTGAGAGAGTTTCCTCTAAAAAGTTCAGTATATCTTTGCATGGCGATTTCATGGCTATTTATAAACGTCAGAAGGTAGCTTTTCTTTTCTCACTCATGATTGTGCTGATAATGTGCATTAAATTCCATACCTTGATTCACCACCTACTATGCGTTAGAAGTTCATTGGCTCTGTAGTGAAGCGTTCTTATCAACTACCAACTCAATCTTTGATTTGACCTCCACTGCCCATATAGCATGTCATATCTCGGCCAACTATGCGATCATATATTGGCATTGAGAGTTCTTATGCAATCACATCGATAGACTTTTTGCACTTAAACAAAGTGATTTTCAGCATAAAATAGATAGATTAGGCATTGTGTGTGTGTGATCGCATGATGCAATTATTTCTATGATGTCCTTAGCAAGTTGGCGCATCTTCAGAGCTTTTTCCTAATTTTTTTAGATAAAAGAGACAGAATAACTTGTATTTCTACAAGTTATTAGGACTATACATCAAATCTCTTGTACTAACACTCCTCAGCAAAATGGCATTGCTGAAAGGGAACATCGCCATCTTGTTGAAATAGCTCATTCATTCTTGTTGTCAGCTGACGTTCCTAGTGTTTTTTGGGGTAAAGCAATTCTTACTGCCACTCATGTGCTTATTATAATCCTAACCTCACACAATTCAGGTTTATCCCCTTTTAAAATTTATATGGTTACATATTAGATTTTTCCTCATTACATGTTTTTGGTTGCACTTGTTTTGTTCTCCGACCTAAATTTGAGCACAACAAATTGTCTCATCGATCAATCTTATCTGTTTTGGGTTGTATGTCCTAAACCTGATAGTTTGTAAACAGTAAACATATATGAAGTAAATGTTGTTGAATGAAAATGAATTGATTGTTTAATAACTCTAAATCCAATACATTACAAACCCTTGGCTATTGTCTTGAATACTTGGACTTTATGTGGAGATATAAACTGAATCAAGTTTGAATAAAATAGCCTAAACAGTCTATAGTACTTGGATTAGGTTGAGTGCCTATTTCTGGAGATACTATTGTACAACTTGCTTTATGATTGTTACAAATGTTGTAAAGTGTCAGAAACGATGTGATTAGTTCATTCATGTAGAGATATGTGAGTGGAGGTGTTGTACACAATGAGATTATGTAAGACTGACCACAAAATAATCACTATTACGTATTAACACTGGTTGATTTCACTTCTTGATGACCTAGATAACTTGATCTGAGTTCTGAGCTGTCTATGAACTCCTGTTAATTCGGGATTGTCCCTTGATCACAATGCTGCTCAATATGCCTCCCATTTCAGAGATAAGACAGGGTAGATAGCTGGGGACATAGAATTTGCAAGATGAAATTCACTCATACTCATTTTAGGAATAATAAAAAGGTTGTTCCCTTAAGAGCTGATTCTGGGTCTTGAATAAGGGTCCCCATCGTCTCGCTAGCCTAAGAGGGAATGAATTTAGTGATTAAGATCCTAAATCAATTGTTCATTAGAGAGACTGTGGTACTTAAGGAGAAAAGATGTAACTTAGGGGTAAAACGATAATTGACCTAGCTGGGGTTATGAACAACCTGTGAAGGATCAACATTTTGATGACGGTTATATCAAATGGTTACAAAATATATCTACAATGTGGGAAATGCAACTACAAACCATAGTGGAAAGTCCTATTAGGTAATGAATGTTGATTAACTAGGTTAAAGAGTTTGATCGGTTAGTCTCCGATCGTTGGAGCCCATGATCTGTAGGTCCATCGGATCTACTTGCTAGTTCACTATGAACAAAATTGAAGAACTAGGTGAAGTGAGAATTTGAAATGTTCAAATTCGACTTTTAGGAAAAATTTTATTTTATATGAGATATAATTTATAATTAAATAATTAATTGTTAATTATTTTTGGAGAGTATAATTTATATAAGATATTAGATAAAATATTAGTATGAAAATATTTTTAAAAATTGATTAATATGATAAATAAAAATTAGGTGTCAAAGTCAATTTAATATGTGATATTAAATTATTTATTTTATTTAACCAAAGATCAATCCGTTAATTGAAGAGTAACTGTAGTAGGCATAAGTTCTCTGATCTCCAACTGTTTTAAAATTGATAATGGCATGAGATTTATGCTCGCTTCTAGATCGCATAAGGCATGTCCGATGTAAATTCCACCAATAGAGTAAAGAATTGTGAAACTCCTTGGGTCCTGCATCTTGGGAGGAATAATGGCGTTGCAATCTTGCGTCATAGCTACTGTCTCATAATTGCCTATTCCCCTTTTTTGGATATAATATCCTTTAAGAATTTGGCATATGTTGGCATTTGTTCTAATGCCTCTATGAATGGAACATTAATGTGTAGCTGTTTTAGTACTCTAAGAAAGTGTTGAAACTGGCATTCATCATTTCTCTTTCTTAATCTTTGTGGAAATGGAGATAGTTGTACCTCATTTGATGTTTTTGACGTAGAAGCTGATGCAGATGCGTCTCTTGGTTCTTATTGAGTTTCATTTGTTTGCTCAATATAAGTGACTTCATCAGACACATGTTTTTGTGCTTCTTCTTGAGTTTCAATAGCTTTGCTTAATTTTCCTTTCACGGTTTCTGTTGTAACGTGTCCATTTCTCAATGTCACCACTTGACATTGTTCTTTACCTGAATTCCCCACATTGCAAGGAGGAAACCTTCGGGCTGTTTCCTTTGATGAATGAGCTCGGTGGTATTTGGGAGTGAGCCTTGCGGCATATTCTTCAATTCACATATGATTTGTCCCATTTGAATCTCAAGATTGCGAATTGACGTTGCTTGATTTTGAAGAACTGTTTCATTCTTTTGTATGTATTCCTTTAATAAGTTTTCCAAAGAAGAGGAAGTTGATGACTGAGATGAACTAGCTACTTGCTGGTGCCCATTTTGTCTTTGATGGGACCTAGGTGGTCCATCTCTTTTGGCGTTGTCAGAATTGGCTTGTGGTTGCTTATTACCACCCCATGAAAAGTTGGGGTGATTTTGCCAACCAGAGTTGTAGGTATTGGAGAAAGGGTTATTTTTGATAAAGTAGATGGATTGTGGGTTGCGCGGGCATACCTTAAAAGAATGAGGTTCTTCACAAAGAACGCAACTTTCTTTAGTCATCTGAGTAATTGCGTTCACTTGCCCGTTTCTTGCATCAGATTTCGTCACGATCATCACCTGCAGTAGGTTAGTCATCACGCTCACCTGCGTCTGAAGCGATGTAATGGCATCATTACTCTATCCTCTTTCATTTAACCTTGAACCATATTCATTTTCTTGCCAATCTTCATGATTCTTCGAGATTTTATCAAGAATGTTTTTAGCCTCAATGTACATTTTATCCAATAGTCCGCCTGCTGCAATGGCATTTACGACTGTTTTCAATGCTGAGTTTAAACCATAGTAGAAAATTTCTATCTGTAGGCAGCCAGGGAGTCCGTTATATGGGCAGTTTCTCACTAGCCTCTTGAATCTTGCCCACGCATCACTGAGCGTGTCATTTTCTTCTTGTTGAAAGTTTGTAATTGCCTTTATTCTCTTTGCGTTTTCCATCGGTGGGAAGTATCTTTTCATAAAATTTTCTACTACTTGCGCCCAGGATGTGATTTCGCCTAGTTCAAGTGAGTATGCTCACATTCTAGAGTCATTACATAATGAAAATGGGAATAATGTGAGTCGAACTTCTTCTAGAGTGATGTTTGGGAATACAAATGTATTGCAAATTTCAATAAAACTCCTCAGATGGGCGTGATGATCTTCGCCACGCCTTCCCCCAAACTTTCCAGCCATCTGAATCATTTGAAGCATCATAGGCTTCATTTCAAATATGGATTTATTTAAGGCTGGTCGCAAAATTCCTGGTGAGAAATCATACAAGTTGGGTGACGCATAGTCTCTAATGGGTCTGTTGCGATCATTTGCCAAAAGAATGGGGTTGGCAAGAATATTGGCATCATTATCAATCACTGCATGTGGCTCTTTTGGATGATCTCGCAGATCCGCCATTCTTCAAGCTCTATTCTGTTGTTTTTTTTAATTTGTTCTTTGTCTTTTGCGAAAAGTTCTCTCGATTTTCGAGTTGCATATAAGCTCGGGCGTAGGCCCTTCACTCATCGAACGTTTGTATCTTTTTCAAGGCAATGTATAATACTCCAACAATTAAGATCTGTGATAAAAAATGATAGCCTTAGCACACTTGGTTACCACAATCCTTGGCAACGATGTCAAAAACTTGATGCACTCTCACCATGCGATGAAATAGATGTTAAATAGTCAATTTACTTCATAATGCCATTTATTGTTAAGACTGACTGTTTCAATACGATGACTTAGGTAACTCGATCTTAATCCTGAGCTAACTATGAACTCTTGTTTGTTTGGGATTATTCTTTAATCTGCATGGGTGAGAGTGTCCTGAGTTTTCAAACTCAATAAACCTTCATTTTAGGGATAAAACTGGGTAGATAACTGGGGACATAGTCTTGCAAAATAGAACTCACTTCTACTCGATTCTAGGGATAGTAGATAGGTTGCTCTCTTAAGTGCTGATTTTGAGTCTTGAACAAGGGCTCCCCACTCTTTATTGGCCTGATAGGGACTCGGTCTGGTGGTTGGACTACAAACCAATTGTTCATTAGAGGATCAGTGGAGCTTAAAGAACAAGATGTAATTATAGGGGTAGAATGGCAATTTGACCCAACTTTAATTATGAACAACTTGTGAAGGATTGACTTACTCATCATGGTTATATCGAGTGGAAAGAAATATATTTACAGTGAGAAAAGTGCAGCTACTGAGCTATCATGGAGTGTCTCAGTAGTTAACGAATGTTGGTTAGTTAGTTTAAAGAGTTTAGCCGATTAATCTTGGATCGTTGGAGCTCATGATCTGTAGGTCCATTAGTCCCCTGCTAACTCATATCAGACTAAACCTTAGAATAGTATGATGAGAGAATTTTGAATTGCTTAAATTTGGCTTAGGAAGTAAGCGTTAATTATATTTGATATACTTAACATATTGGAGAGTTGAAAATATTTAAATGTGATTTAAATATTGTATACATGAATAAGGATTCATGATTGGGATTGGTGTTTATTATTAGTTTAATGTTTGATATTAAATTAATATTATTAATTAAATTGTTTAATTAATTATTTGAATTTAATTTATAATTTAATATTTGATAATAAATTAATATTAATTAAATTATTTTATTACTTATTTAAAATTAGTTATTAAAATTAATTTAAAATTGGTTTTAAATTAATTTTATTCAATTATAATTAATTATATGAATTAATTCAATTTTTGAATTTTGGAAATTCAAAGTGTTAGTAGTTTTTTTTCCCAATTTAGAATTGCTTGCTTACTCTGATGGTGATTGGCTGGTGATCTTATGGATCGCAAGTCAACCATTGGGCTCTATATTTATCTTGATGATTCTCTTATTCGTGGAAGAGTAAGAAACAAAGTGTTATTTTTTGATCTTTTATGTTATTTCTCGATCTTCTACCAAAGCCGAGTATCTTGCCATGACCTCGACTACATGTGAAATTGTTTGCCTATGTTGTTGCTTGTAGATATGGGTGTTTATCTTTGTCATCCTTTCTTTATATTGTGGTAACCAGAGTACTATTCAATAACATGTAATTCAGTTTTTCATGAGAGAACCAAGCATATTGAGATTAATTGTCATGTTACTCGTCATCATCTTCAATTTGGCACCATTTTAATTATTGTTGGTTTCCTCTTCTTTGCAGATTGCTGATATGTTTACTAAGACACACTCCAGTTTGCGCTTTTGATTTTTTTTCTGACAAACTCTTAATGCTTATCACTATAGCATTGTGAGTTTGCGAGGGGATGTTAATGTATTTATTATTGTTTATCCTAAGGGTAGATTAGTCTTTTACTTATTCTTTCATTGTTTGCCCTACTTATATAAACCTCATCAGTTAGTATCAAATAGTACTTTTTATTGATAAGAAAACCCTACTTTTCTCTCTAATTTTACAAGTAGTTGCTACCATAGGTTGTGAAAGAACATCAAAAGTGAGAAAAGGGGGAAGAAACTTGGGATTTTGTGGGGAGGGTAAGATGAAAGAAAGAGAAGAGGTTTCGAGGAGAGTGACCGTCAAATTTTGGGCAATTCAGAGATTAAGAATGATGCTCTGTTATTCTCTTTTCCTTGGTGAAAAATGTTCATAGACCCTTAGGTCATTTACACAAGATGGCCTTAAATTAGGGCAAAATAAATAAATCAGAAAATAATGAAGAGTGTACACATGTCACAAAATAATAGGGTAAAGTAATATTCCATGTAACAAACTTTCAACCAACGTATGCTTCTGGAATTATTTCCCTGATATTTCTTTTGTTCAGTTGACTATAATGGTTAATATATTTGGACTGTGCTGACTGGATATTTAACTTGTCAATATGCTGAGTCATATCCTTAATATCCCCCTTCAAACGAGAGGGGACGTCCGCGAGACCAAGTTTGGAACGTAGATTTTGGAAACTAGAGTGTGTGAGGGCCTTGGTTAGACAATCAACAATCTGATCACTGGATGGAAGATAACGAACATCAAGAGCACCACTGAGAACTTTATCCCACACAAAGTGTATGTCGATTTTTATATGTTTAGTCTGAGCATGAAAGACAAGATTCGTGGCAAAATACCAAACACTGATGTTATCACACAAGAGTAATTGGTGCTTGAGAGGACTTGAACCCGAGTTCAGACAATAATTGTTGAAGCCACGTAATTTCTGCCGAGGCATGGGCAAGAGCCCTGTACTCTGATTCAGTGCTTGATCTAGCAACAACACTTTGTTTCTTCCAGGACGAAGACACTAAGTTAACGAATATGCAGTTGGCAGCGATGGATCGATGGTCATCAACATTTGATCCCCAATCAACATCTGAATAGCTTGTTAACTGTGTGTCAGTACTTGGCTAGAGAAGAATGCCATAATGTTTTGTGCCACTAATATACCAGAGAACATGTTTTACTACCTGCCAATCAACATCAGTAGGTGAGCGAAGAAACTGGCTTAGGTGATTGACAATATATGAAATGTCAGGCCGAGTGTGTGTTAGGCACTGTAATGCTTTGACCGTGCTTCAATATAAAAATGGGTATTCAAGCAAAGTTCCATCAATAATGGATAGATGTTTTCCAACTTAAATAGTTGGTCGTTGACATATTTGGTTTGATTTAACAATATGCCTGAGTTCAGATAGTGTAGTTGAATACCCAGAAAATAATTTAACTTCTCTAAAGCTTTTAGAGCAAAAGATGAGTCTAAATATTTGATCAGTTTGGAGATTAGAGTACCATCATTGCCAGTTATAATAACATCATCAACATAAATGAGCATCAGAACAATAGAGGTATTTCTTCGATAGATAAAAAGGGATGTATCGGACCTTGAGTTCGTGAATCCCCAGGATAATAGTATGCTTTTAAGTGTATTTGTCTAGGCACGTGGTGCTTGTTTGAGGCCATATAGGGCCTTGTGTAAGCGGCATACATAATCAGGGAAGTCGGAGCTAACGTAGCCAGAGGGTTGATGCATGTATACCTCTTCATCAAGTTTTTCGTTTAGGAAGGTATTGTTGAAGTCGAGTTGCCAAATCACCCGTTGATTCGAGAAAACGAGGCTGAGAATAACTCTGATAGTTGAAGCCTTAATAACAGGACTAAAGGTTTCAAAGAAATTATACCCGAACTCTGATGAAAACCTTTAGCAACAAGTCGTGCTTTGTATCGTTACATTGATCCATTCGCGTTCCGTTTTATCCAAAATATCCACTTATTTCTAACAATGTTCTAATTCGATTTAGGAGGAACAAGGGTCCAGGTTTGATTTCGTAGAAGTGCTTGATACTCATCGTCCATGGCGGCCTTCCACTGAGGTGTGGATAAGGCATTAGAGACGCATGTTGGTTCCGTTGAGGTTCAGTCGTGAGAGACGCTAGAAACCCATACTTTAGGCTTGAATATTCTAGCCTTCCCTCTTATGATCATTAAGTGAGAGGGTTGAATAATGGGGTTTGTGATCATCAAGTGAAAGGGTTAAATAATGGGGTTTGTGATCATCGGTCGAGAGGGTTAGGGATTAGGGTTGGTGAGAGAAGGCGAGGGAAGTGATTGAGATTAAGATAAGTCAGGAGATAGAGATGGGGAGGAATGACTTGATGGAAGGAAGTTATGACACGAGGCTGAAGGAGTAGGAGTGGAGGACATCTCATGTGAAGCAGTGGGCTAATAACTTGGGCCTGAAGGGGAGGGAATTGATTGGTCCATATGAATAATTGTGGGGGATGGGTGGTCAATGGGTATGGATGGGCTTGAGTTGGGAATTGACTAGTGGGTTTGGTTTGAGGCTGAAACTGAAGGTAAGAGTAAATGTGGTGTATCAGGCCAAAGTTGAGAAATGGGTTCGTAGATTGGAGGTGGGTTGATCTTCAATTTTTGGCTACGAAATCCAATGGAGAAAAGAAATTTTGCTTCATTGAATATTACGTGCTTGGAAATGAAGATTCCACCATTGTTGTTTATGCACTTATATCCTTTATGTGAGAGGCTTGATCCCAAATAAACACATTTTTCAGAGTGAAATTTGAATTTGTGAAGATGATGAGGTGAAGGCAGGGAAAACAAGCACATCCAAATTTACGTAGATCATACACACTTAATTTTTTCTTTAACAAAACCTCCATCGGTGACTTACCAGAGAGGACTGAAGTAGGAAGGCCGTCAATCAACTGAGTTGTTGTAGCAAAAGCATCCCACCAGAAATCTAATGGTATAGAGGCTTAGGCCATCAAGGTGGGACTGGTTTCCACAACTTGTCTATGTTTTCTCTCAGCTCTTCCATTTTGTTCAAATGTATGGGGGTAAGATAGCCTTGTTTCTATACCTAACTGTTTGGATAGTTGTTGAATTCTTATGTATTCTCCTCTATTATCAGACTGTAGAGTCTTCACTCCCAAATTAAATTGAGTTTTCACCATGTTTGAGAAATGTTTGAAGGCTATTATAATATCCTCTTTAATTTTAAGGGGTAAACCCAAATGAATCTACCGAAATCATCAAGGAACAAGATGTAATATCTGAAACCATCAGTGGACGACATTGAAGCTGGACCCCATACGTTGGTGTGTATAAGTTCAAATGGTTTTAATGTACGCGAGGTAGAGTTCGGAAATGGCAGTAAATGAGACTTCCCTAACTGACATGCTGAGCAAAATTCAGAAGTTTCATTAGTTTTAAATGACATATTACATCCTTTGACTATTAAATCAAAAACTCGTGAAGATGTGTGGCCTAAACGACGATGCCAAACATCCTTTGATACAACACTGTTAACTCTATTTTTGGGATGAACAAATGCTGATAGAATATCCTTATTTTTGTTCACAACCATTTGGTGTTTTAACATTTTCTCAGTGGTATTTTTAGTCTTGATCCAGCCTTGTTTAGTTGGTATAGTCCATCTTTAAGGGTTCCCTTCAAAACCACTCGATCCGTAGCTTTGTCCTTTATAAGACAATAACAATCATGAAATTCAACATAAACAGAGTTTTGATACACTAACTAAGTTCTTAGCAATTTCAGGAACAAACATAACATTATTTAGATTAAGTAAAGAGTTTCCACTGATTAGAGCTGAGCTACAATAGAAGCTATATTTAATTGTTCTCCATTACCCACAGTTACCAACTCATTACCTCTATATTCATAAGGATTGTTGAGGCTGTTATAGTCAGCAGTGATATGATTTGTTGCACTGCTATCTGCATACTAGTTTGCGTCCGGAATACTATTGCAGTTGGTCACAAATGGATTGCTATTCTGTGTAGTCACAAGAGCAATAGGGGATTTACCATTGTTAGTATTAGATGAGTTGTTACCTCCATTGTTACCTTTGTTGTTATTAGTAAGGACAAAATGGTAATAAACATAGGCTGAGTGACTGTATTTTCCACCTACTTGACAGGTTGGACGATTTCCACTTGATCTGCCTCTCTCACGTCCTCTATTTCCAATTTGGGGTTGGCCTCCACGATTCTCATTGAAGGTCGAGCGTGCCCTATTGTTTTGGTTTGCATTCAAAGGATGTTGTCCTCCAAAACCTCTTCCTCCACTGGCTATATTGATCGCTGGGTTGGAACTGACACCATTTACTCTCAGAGGTTCTAATAGTCCAACTTTCTTTCATAAGTCAATAGTTTTGATTGCATTTCCAGCCATGACGTTTCTGGTCTCCCTTGTAAAGTTGCAACCACTGGGTTATAATCTTCATCCAGTCCTAAAAGGACTTGGGAAACAAGGGCTCGGGTAGGAACAGGGCTTCCCGCTTGACCTAAGTTATCAAAATGCAACTTCATCGAACGCAAATATTCAGACATACGAAGATTACCTTTTCTTTGTTGTTGGAAGATTTGCCTAAGATAGTCCTCTTCCGCTTTTGATAGAACACCAAAGAGCTTCTGTATAACATTCCAGAGGTCTTTTGAATTTTTGTAGCCCATCAGCTGTGTAGCTATTTTAGGAGTCATTGAGTTGTAGAACCACCCAAGGAGTATTTAATCTATGACAATCCAGGCCTCATATTGAGGGTTGAGTCCTCTAGCTGATCTAGGATTGGATGAACTTCCAGTGAGAGTTTGAGATGTTGAAGATCCGACGACTGTTGCGCCTTCTGCCATGATGGTTTCAGTGGTGTTCAGATACATCGATGGGCACTGTATCGCCCCTGTTAGGTATCCTTCCAATCTGTAACTACAAAGGATGGGAGAGCTAAGTTTTTCCATAAGAGGAAATTACCTCGTTCTAATTTAATCGTGGTGATCTGGTTGAGGAGTTGGTTGTGTGGTGGACTGCTAAAGTTGGGAGTGCTGGCGTTGGCCTTTTTGGCTTTGATACCAAGTCAGATTTTGGGCAATGCAAAGATTAAGAATGATGCTATGTTATTCATGTTCACAGACCCTTAAATCATTTATTACAAGATGGCCTCAAATTATGGAAAAATAAATAAATAAGAAAATAATGAAGAGTGTACACATGTCACAGAATAATAGGGGAAAGTAATATTCCCTGTAACAAACTTTCAACCAACGGATGCTTTTGGAATTATTTCCTTGATATTTCTTTTGCTCAGCTAACTGTAATGGTTGATATATTTGGACTGTGCTGACTGAATATTTGACTTGTCAATGTGCTGAGTCATATCCTTAATAGAGAGAAAGATGAAAAGAGAGAATGAAGAATTCATGGGTTTGAAGAAGATGAAAGAAAAATAAGTGGGTTTGAGTGGAGTAAGGTAAGATGAAAAGACTCAAGAAAAAGGTAAAATTACTTGATGGAGAGAGATGAAGATGAAAAGGAAAATGTTTTGAGAATGGAGAGAGAAATAAATGCCCGGGTTTATTAAAATGTGTGTTGGGTTATGTAACAACCCAAATTTCGGGTAAGTTTTTTTTTTTTAATTTAATTCTCTTAAATTATTGATATTTTGTTTTGTTGGAGCCAAAGTTGAGTTAATTTAATGGTTAATTAATTCAAATACATGTGATAAGAGATTTAATTTTTTTTGGGGTTAATTAGATAAGAGATATGGAGTATTTGGAACTAAAGAATGAGAGGAGAAGAAATTAAAATCTGCTATAAGTTTAATATATAACTATACATATTAACTTAAGTGTAAAAAAAAAAAAAAAGAAGAAACGTACTAGGTTTGTTTGAGGCTTCTCAGCCACCAGAATGTTGGATTCATGAAGCAAGCAACGGAAGTAAAACATGATTATTAGGCATTCTAATTCATTAATTTTGGTTTCAAATTAAGCATGCTCATAAACTAAAAACAGAGTTTCAACACTAACCTTTGAAATACCTTTGATTAACGATCTTCAATTGCAATCTCTTTGATTTCTGCTTGTGAACCACCACAAAGCCTTTCCTACTATCCTCTTGATACCTTGGATTGAGTTGTGGGAATCAAAATAAGCTTAGATTAAAGGAATAAGGAGAGAAGGTTTTCGATTTTGATAATATGGTTTTCGATTTTGATAATATGAAGAACAATTCTTCAATCACTCTTTCTCAACAAACTTCAACTGATTGCATCCACTCTTCCACTCAAAATTCCACTTTATACTACATGACTTCCATGCAACTAAAAACCTTGCATGAATCACAACTCATGCTTGAATAATTGAGCTGAAGAAGAATGGAATTGTGAGTGAGCTACTGAAATTTGAAAGCGGAAAGATCCCACTTTTGGGATTTTTACCATTTTCAAATTTACTTTGTAATTTCTTTTTAAAACTGATTTTAAAAATAAATTTAATTTATAAATTAAAATTTATTAATTTTACAAAGTTAATTCAATAATTAATTTTCTAATAAAATCAATAAATTAATTAAACAATCCAATTAATTTAATATCAAATACTAAATTAATTTGTCACCAATTCCATTATCATGAATTTAATATTTAAATCATATTTAAATATTAATCGATTCTCCAATTCTGTTTAATTCCAATATTAAACGTGTAATTATATCACATATAATTATTAATTCCCTTAATTCTAATTTGAACGTTTCAAATCAACTTATCACGCTACTCTAAGGCTAATCCGTTTGTGAGCTAGTAGGGGGACCTGGTGGACCTATAGATCATGAGCTCCAATAATTCGAAATTAATTGGCTAAACTCTTTACACCGAATTAACCTCCATTCGT
Organism: Benincasa hispida; assembly: GCF_027475165.1. NCBI lineage: Eukaryota > Viridiplantae > Streptophyta > Magnoliopsida > Cucurbitales > Cucurbitaceae > Benincasa > Benincasa hispida. Next base: position 17,616,880 of record NC_143488.1, read on the forward strand.
TAACTACTGAGTCACTCCACTAAAGCCATAGTTGCACCCCCCTCACTGTAGATATATTGTATCCACTAGATATAACCATGATTAGTGAGTTAACCCTTCACAGGTTATTCGTAATAATGACTAGGTCAAAAGGCTGTTTTACCCTCGAGATTACCTTTTGTTCCTTAAGTCTCGCTAATCCTCTAATGAATAATTGGTTTGTGATCCGATCATCAAACCTGATCCCTCTCGGGCCAATGAGAGGGTGGAGCCCATTGTTCAAGACTCGAAGTCAGTACTTAAAGTAATAACCTCTATATTATCCCTGAAAGTAGGTAGGAGTGAATTCCATCTTGCACCCTATGTCTCCAGCTATCTACCCGATCTTACCCCTGAAATTAGAGGATTATTGAGCCGGCACTGTTGAGCCAACCCTCACCCATGAAAATCTAAGAATAATCCCAAATAAATAGGAGTTCATAGTTAGCTCAAGATTTAGGTTAAGTTATCTAGGTCATCGTTGTGAAATAGTCAGTCTTAAATAGAAAACAACGTTATAAAGTAAGAGTAACTTAATTCATGGTCCGATTTTGTGCAAACTCATTGCACAGGATGCCCTCACTTCTCATGTCATCACATGTACGAATTAAGATCACTTCGTTTGTAGCACTTTACAACTCTTTATAACAACTACAGGGTGGGCCACATCCAATAGTGTTACTAGAATAAGGCACCCAATCTTACTCATATACTATAGATCATTTTGACTATTTATTTGAACCTGATCTACTTTTATGTCTCCACGTAAAGTTCAAGTACTCATATAATAGTTATGGATCTTTTAGTTTATTGGATTTATTTCTAAAATAAAATAAGCAATTCATATATTCAATAATAACTTATTGAATTTTTAGAATAAGTTTATTGTTTACAAACCACGAATTTTAGGACATAAAACCCAACACAGAACTCTTCTCCCTTGCGTCTTTTTCTTCTTCACGTGAACAACCTAGCCATTGCTAGTCCAACTCGATGTTGACATTTCACTCTCCATCACTATCAACCCAACCTCCGTCGATCGTAGTTTGACGTCGATGACGCCTGCTCGACTTACATGCCTTGATTTCCACATCGTTGCAACTTTGCCATTCACAGCCAATTGTCCACATTCCTGGGTTTCTTTGAATGTTGCCACCAACCTTCGACACCGAATTTTCATCAGATCTTGCTAGAATCTTAGCTTTGGGGGTATATTTGGTTATTTTGGTAAGTTTATGAGGGATTTCTTGAAGATCTTTATTACCCACTATGTTTTGGCTTTGTTTCATTAATACCCATCATGTTTTGGTGTTAGACTGAAGGGTAGAGGCATGGTTGATTGTTGCCCAACAGGTTCGATTTGATATTGATAAGGTTTTGTAAGTATGTGAGGATTATCTAGAATTTCCATTGAATGTTGGTTTAATTGATTGATGTCCATGATATTTTTGAGGTTAGGTTACAATTTGAAGCCTTTTGAGCTGCTATCCATCACTTTTAGGGGTGTTTTGATAAGTTTTTGGTGAGTATTAGTGCCCCAAATTCCATAGAGATTCCTTATGGTTGCTGTAATTTTAGGTTTAAAATCCTTAATGTGGTCTATGCTTAAGGTGAAGTCTCAATTGAGGTTTGAATTGATGTTGATTCAAGCCATACTTTGGGTAATCAATTATTCAAAACTTTTCAAGTTAAGTTTGTGAATTGAAATTTTGCCCAAAGTTGGGATTAAATTGTTTTATAATTTTAGGGTTTCATTCAAGGATTGTTTTTAAGCATAGAGAAGATAAGCTTGCTTGAACGTAATTGGATGTGATATCAAGGTAAGTGGTTTACTACTTGTTCGCCCTCGAACCAGACACCCTAACTAAGTTGATGTAAGATTGTGTATACACGTAATAATATGATATTATTATGATGGAATGATTTGCTATGATTTTCTAATGGATGGACTGTTGAGGGTGTTCCAGAAACCTATGAATTATGCTACTAAGATCGTGATAACATGTGTCACACCCCTTCCCAGATTACCTTCATAACTCGAGAAGAGATGTGAAGACACCTGTTGCCAACACTTGTATCTTTGGCATCTATTGCCCTACCTATTCCTGTAACCTGTATCCATGACAACTACTGCCCTACCTATTCCTGTAACCTGTATCTTTGGCACCTGTTAACCTAATAACAATTTAAAATCTTATAGCAGATACATACATAATCACATAATACCTTAACAACACTGGTACTACTGACTGAATATCCACATCCATTTACATAACAGTCTCATTGATAATAAATGTTTGCATTTACAATCTTTGACTCAAAACTCTACCTTGGATCTCGTGACATGTATAGACAAAAATTAGGGTTTAAACAGACATAGTAAACCACCTAAACTTCGAGTTTATGGGAGAACCCTGAAACATGAATTATATCATACTTTAAGCTATGAAATAAAAACTCATCATCATTCCTGTAAAGCACCTCTACTTCTCTGCCTGAACAAGTTGGAGAGCCCTTTTGCTCAATCCCTAGTAACCTTAGTTGAGAGAGAGTTCTTTTGCTCAATCTCATCAACGTCGATAACATGAGTCATACGTGCATGTAGAGTTAAATTGGGTCTTGACCACCTTACTATAACTTCAGTGTCAAGGATCCCTAACATAACGAAAAAATGGGTACCTTACCATACCTTCGAAACTAACATTGGAGTAGGGCTTGTACAAGGCACAAAACATTTTAAAACATTCAATGAATATAAAACATAATACTCGTGGTGAACACGATTAAACTTTATAAGTTTTATGTCATCCCATAGTGCCTTGTAAACTGTTCATGCTCACCAATTCTTTTATAGAAAATCATTATAACTTATAACATGGACATAAACTTGCTGAAATCGCATGCTAAATTCACATATGAAATCTCATTCTTGAAAATAGGGATAAGAGGTCAACATATTAGTAAAACATGCGTTGTAGAAATTACGGTATTAAAACAGCATGTTTATCTAGCTATGCATTGAAAATCTTACACTAAACTTGTTATTTAGAAATCAGTTATAAAACTTGCCACTCACTGTTTTAAGCTACTTATCTAAGGGTCTGTAGGCCTCTCCTATTTGCGCCTGCCCTATAATAAGAAGAGGTCCCTTGGTTAGTATCATTAGCTCCTTTTTTAGCTTAACATAAATACTTAACTTAACCTCATGCGTAATACTTGTCTTATCATATCATTTACACTTAGCTATTTTACCTTATAACTTGGCTGAAAAATGGCAACCTTTGCTCACGAGTGCTCGGGTAAGCACTGAAAAATACTTTCTAGCCTATGCAATGAACATCCACTATGCGGCGTGCTCAATATGCCTCTGCTGCGAGCACTCCGTCCATGCAGCCCCACACCTCACACCGTATGCACACCTTGTCAATGCTTGCACGCATCATCGCATACCATCGACTGGTCAGCTACTTGTTTATTCTTCAGATGCAACTGCCTGCTTGTTCATCCATAATACCATTTCCAGATTTCAATTTCCAACTTTAATAACTTAAAATTTAGTCCACATTTCACTAAATTTCCTTTAAATAACTTACTCATAAACATCTTAATTTCCTTACCTCAAAATATGAGCATTAAATTCCTCTTGATAAGTTGGAAATCCTTCAATCTTTTAAGCTTCAAAGTTCAAATGTTCGAATCTCACCTTGGCAGCCCAAAACCATCTTCAACATCGATTTGAGCTTCAAGTGGGTAGCAACTTTTTAGCCTTAGCACGAGTAAAGTGGCAAAATAGATTCCCTTTTTTCCCTCTTTTCAACTTCTATAAATATACTTAAGTTTGCATGAATACTTAACTTAAACAATTGCCACTTGACCCACTAATTTTTAATTAGTGCTCCCAAGGTTGCCACTTAGCCCACTAACCAAATGATTAAGCTGATCTTTATCAACTTTACTTCATCGCATAGGGCTTACGTCCACTCAAGCCCTTTCTTGGTCATCGTTTACTCTTATCCATCATCGCATCAATTGAGCGACACCATCATCGCATTAATCCACAACAATCTCGTTTATTAACTTTTAAGCCTCTCGACCAACACTTACTTTGCAACCCCCCTAACATACCGCCTTAGCATCTTTTTGGAGTGCTTGCTTGGGCAACTGGGCCATTTGCACAACGCCTACATTGATCCTCACCAATCTCATATGAGATTGGTTGCATATTTCCTTTTTACCAGCCTTGACCCACTATTTCTCACTCGAGAGCCAACTTAACTTCTTCAATGGCCTTTCGCAACGTCATGGGCCATACTTAGCCATAATGTCCCCTTTTTGGACTTCTGGCCGCAGAACTCAACATGTTTAGCCACATAGCCTGACATGACTGCGTCGCATCAAGCTCTTTATTTCCTTCTAAGTGTTAACTCTTCTCTATCTCACCTGAGAGCTCATTCTCCTATATTTAAAGTATTTTTCTGCCCTTCAAGTCCCCGAAAGCCTTACTTCCTAACAGTTAGAATATTTTTCCTCATTTAACCATAAACTTTTCATCCATTACAACTAATTTAATAATCACACACACATGCTTACAAAAACTTAAATTCATATTTAAGAGGGCTTAAACATAGGGTTTTAAAACACACACATGCTTACAAAAACTCCTATCAGGCTGTGTACATCTTATGTTTATGAGCTCCCTGGTTCATCATTATGACTGATTCGATGTCCCTAAGGGATCACCACTATTGCTATGATATGTGTCCCTTTGGGATCACTAGACTACCATGATATGTGTTCCTTTGGGTTTACTAGACTGCCACAATATTCTGGATGACTAGACTGCCATGATATGTGTTCCTTTGGGTTCACTAGATTGCCATGATATGCGTCTCTTCGAGATCACTAGATTGTCATGATATGTGTTCCTTTGAGATCACTGCCTACGAAAGCGTGCCTTTGAGTTCACCCTTTATGCCTATGCCTATGATACATGATGTACACCCGTGTCTCGATAGAAAGACTAACAAATTCACCTAGTTGGCCTAGTAGTGGGTCGCTTACTTAGATTTTATACTCATTCTTTCTTATGATATCTTTTTTAAATAAGGGTAAGGATGAATCGAAGAATGACAAGAAGAACTTGTAACCATGCCATGGGGACTAGACAGAAGCTTCTGCTCATGTTTTCATATTTGAGATGAGTCTTAGAATTTGAAATTTTGGAACTTTTTATATTAAAATTTCAAAATCGTAGATGTTTTTCAGTTTTGAACTTATGTTTTTAGGGGGACCCCGAACAAATGTTTTAAGTTGTATTAGTGAAATTTTATTAATTTTGTTTGACATATGTATTCATTTTATTTTCATTCGAGCAAAGAGTTAAATTTTTATCTAAGGTCTATACATGCATATAGTAGTATTCTATTAGTAAATGTTGAAAAGTTGGGTTGTTACAGGCCATAATGAGTGATATTTAGGTTTTTTTTTTATTTTTTATTTTTTTAATTACTTTCAGTTCGGTTTGATTTTATTGGTTTTCAATAAATTTAAATCGTGAATCGAACCAAAATTGATGTTTTTTTTTTAATTCTTAAACCGAACAATTCAATTTTTTTTTCCAAAATAACCGAACTAGTCCAATCACTTTGGCTCGATTCAATTTGGTTCTTCGGTTTTTTTTTTTTTTTGGTTTCGCTCTCACTTCTATTACTGAAGCATGCTATATACTTATGCAGAGTTTCTTGGATCTGTGCTTAATAGTTAAACTCATGTTTTGTTGGTTTTCATTGATCTATTCCTTTCAAAAATTGAGTTACAGAAGCATGACCTAACTCATTGAAGGAATCAATAATTGACTTCCTTTTGAGTTTCCAGAACCATTCTTTTGTAGATCCCCCCGGAGTAAAGTAGAATGTCCTGCATCTTATTTCATCTTGTAATCCATGAAGCTCCATCCAAGAATGGTGAGTATCGTGTTGGTCCATGAGATCTTTCTTTCTATCATATGGGCTCATTGGTGGTCGTTTTGAATCCATAATTTCGTTTGTGAATGAGGGATATAATATTTCGATCAGAGCATCTAAATCAAATCCTTCGACCAAATATTGCCTACATTGTAAATCATTTGAGTCAGTTTTTGAAACAATCTATAGATGTTCATTGACACGTTGGGAAAAAAACCTCCCACTTCTACCGCAGGAATAAGCAAAAAAATAATAGAGACATTAAATGAAAGCAATAAAACAGGAAACACAAGAATTTACATGGAAAACTCCTAACTCAAAGAAAAAACACGACCTACTAGAAAGAAATCCACTATGTGACAAATTGTTACAATCACACAGAACAATTCTCTCCCTGATCCCAATTACAAGAGTACTCTCTCAAAGCTTTTGACTACTCACACATTTTCCCCACTCTCCAACTAGAGAATACAAAAGAAATTTAATCAGAGTTAGAACACTAAGCTTAAAGTATTTCTAACTGAGACAACTGAAAAACAAAGGCATGGACTCCTTTTATAGGCTTGGAACCCATGACTTTCCTAAACCTTTTTTATGTAAGACAAGCCCATAACTTTCCTAAACCTTTTCAATATAGAAAAAGCCCATGACTTTCCTAAATCTTTTTTATGTGGGCAACTTCACTAATAATATTTTACCAAAAAAACCCAACAAATTTCACATTGGCAAGATATTTGAAGAATCCATAGCTTCTGCAACATCTATTGTCTTCACCAACAATCATAATTCTCATCTCATAGAATTATAATCTACTTTATCATAAAAAGTAGACCACTTAGAATACCGCCTCCCAAGATTTTCCTTTTTCGTCATATGTTGATAAACTATGTTAATATTTATGGTGTAACTTCCACCTATTTGGCTCATCTGAAAGTCTTTCAGCCATCGACACAACTTCCACCACACATCTTGCATATCCACAAAGTCAATGCCCCTGTGTAAATTTGTAGAACCGCTAACATCACATCCTCTATCATGGTAAAGTAGACATACCATGAGGATGAATTTTAACTTTCTTTAGTGGAGAAGATTGTCATCTTCCGTGACGATGGAGACAACGTTAGCATCCGAATCAGAGCTTTTTGACGAACCTGCTTTGTTAGGACAATCCTTTTTCATGTGTCCAAACCGTCCATATTCTCAGAAAACCTTTTTATACACAAACTATTTCTTCTTCTTCTACTTATTGGCTACTAGTACTGAATCCTCTTGTGAAGTATGTCCTTTACTATTCAGTCTTCTTTCTTCTAACAAAAGTTTACTAGCAATCTTAGCAAACACTAAAGTTTCCTTCCCGTACATTGCTTCATGCTTCTCCTAAAGCTTTTTGGGGTGCCTTATCTTCATCTTCTATCTTCAATCCTATCACCTCCAGCTCAGAAACAATGTCATTGAGAATAGCCAAATGATCTAATTTTGTTTTGTATCTTCTACCATTCGCAATGTGTGAAACTGCTCCTTCAGACACAACCGATTTGAAATGTTTTTTGCCTGATACATTGCTTCATGCTTCTCCTAAAGCTTTTTGGCTGTTGCAATTCCATGCACATTTGCAAGAACATTCTTATCAAATTTAGCTTGATTGCACTTACAACTCTTAAATCCATCTCCTCCCAATCTTCATCGCTCATGTTGGATGTCTTGAAACCTTTACTGGAACCACCACTGGACTCTCTTGGGCCACTATCACCGCTTAACTCTTTAGAAGCACCAATGCTTGGTCTTCTCTTCAAGGTCTTGTGTAATCTAGTTTGTATCAGTATATGCTTGATTTGCACTTGCCACAAGCCAAAGTTGATCATTCCATCAAATTTCTCCACATCAAACTTTATCGAACCCATAAAGCTTGACATATTTGCTTATTTTTCTAGCAATAGAAAATAGTGAACAACCAACACTATTCACAAACACCACAACTTGTTTCAAGAATTCTTTTCTGATGTGGAAGCTCAGACAAAGCTGCAACCATATAACATACTTAGAAATTCAAGAAATTATGAACCTGACGCTCTGATACCACTTGTTGGAAAAAGACCTCCCACTTCTATCGCAGAAATAAGCAGAAAAATAACAGAGAAATTAAATGAAAGCAATAAAACTGAAAACATAAGAATTTACGTGAAAAACTCCCAACTCGTTGAAAAACCATGGCCTACCAAAAAGAAATCCACTATGTGACAAATTTTTACAATCACATAGAACAATTCTCTCCCTGATCCCAATTACAAGAGCACTCTCTCAAAACTTTTGACTACTCACACCTTTTTCCCACTCTCCAACTAGAGAATACAAAAGAAATTTAATTAGAGTTAACACACTAAGCTTAAAGTGTTTCTAACTGGGACAATTGAAAAACAAAGGCATGGGCTCCTTTTATAGACTTGGAACCCATGACTTTCCTAAACCTTTTTGATATAGCACAAGCCCATGACTTTCCTAAACCTTTTCAATGTAGAAAAAACCTATGACTTTCCTAAATCTTTTTTATGTGGACAACTGCACTTCTAATATTTTGACAAAAATCCAACATGGAACACCGTAGAGTTCTTTGTTACCTAACTAGAACCAAGACAGTTTGCCTTCATGTTCAACCAAGGTGTGATTGGTGCTCTATCATTGGTTTTTCTAACATCGATTGGACATCTAACATTCATGATCAACGCTCTTTTGTAGCCTATTGTGAGTTTCTTAGGAACACTTGTGTCTTGATCTTCCAAGAAACAAACTGCGATGGCCAGATTGAGCACATAGTTTAAATATCGAGCTCTAATTCATTCAACCGTTATTTTTTTTGGCTTCATCAATTACTCGTTGGTGTTCCTGTTCGTTCCCCCACCTATATTGTGGAACAATAATATCAGTGCTAGTGCACTTACTACTGTTCCAATTTTTCATGCTCGCACAAAATACAAAAATAAATTTTCACTTTCTTTATAATGAATGTGCTTCGAGGGGATCTTGAAGTTCGACGTGTAACCATCTTCTACTCAACTAGCTGTCTGTTTGACTAAATCGCTTACCCACACCTAGTTCATCTATGCTTACCAAACTCGGGATTTGTGTCCGTGTAATTCATTATTATGATTTCATTCACTCTTAATTTGTTATGCAAAATCCTAAAAGAGTTGTATAAGTAAAGAGCATTATGATCCCTTGAAGGAATATAGAATATGGAAAAGCCTGCCTCCATCTCTCCTTGCTCCGTGCTTTTGTTTTTTTGGGTACTTCTGTTTTTCTATTTATTAAATCTAGCCGCCTATAGTTGTCCCTGAGCTAATCCTACTTTACCAATTGACTTTGAAAGTCTATGAGTTAGCAAATATATACTCTCGTATCTATTTGCCATCATAATAGATATACTTGCAACACATCGAAAATAACTAATGAAATGTTTGAGCCCCGAACTTTAAGTAGGTAGAATAGGTCCACTTCATATTTGAGGCTCTGATTATAATATACCTAAAAAAAAGTTTTTATGACTCTAAAAAAAATGTCATTGCCACATTTATTGACTTTTTTTTTTTTTTTTTTTAGTTTTTTGAATCCATCATCAAGAAAAATGTATAGTTGACTCATGAACAATATATTATTGTTGGTTGTTTCATGACTTTATAATTTAGTCAACAACAAAAATTTAACATTTATTACCTATCATGGTAACATTTTTTTTATGACAATTTACCACTGTCAATAAAAGACTCAAAAGTTGACTTCTTCTGTCAATTAAACTTTTACATTGACATTAAAAATATGTCACAAAAATATTAACAATGACACATCTAGAGTATTCATCATGCCTTAATCATGACACTTTCTAAGAGTCAGTGAATTGCATATATTGACACTTATTTATAGTCATTGAAGTCTGACTGATGACAATATTCTAATGTCATATTAATACATCTCATGACATTTGCGAAATATAAAAAATGCTTATAATGATGGACAACTTTTTAATTTGCTTTATACTATCATTACACATATAATTTATCTAATTTTGACAAAAAATATGTAGTTGGTGTTTCTAACTATTATAAGCTACAATTAATTATAGTATTATTATTTTCAAATCTTTGTCACACTATTATTTTCTACCCAAAATAAAATAATCTACATCCCAAACACACAGACTATTATATAACCACTAAAATAATTTGCACCCTAAACATAGCCTATTATAACCCACAGATATGGTAACCAACTCTCCCCGAATATATGCTTAAAAGGGGAAAAAATTTGGTTATACAAAATCATAAAAGTTTAAACTTTGGAAGTGGGGGTAAGGTTCGTAAAAGAGTAATATTTAAGTACAGTCCAAGCTGCACACATCTTATTGGGAAAAACCTACTATTACCGCATGAATAAAAAAAAAAATAATAATAATAACTGAGAAATTAAAAAAAACCACAAAACTAAGAAACATAAGAATTTACGTGGGAAACTTCAAACTCAGAGAACAACCTAGCCCACCATTACAGGAATTATACTATGTAAAAAATTGTTATAATCACATAGAATAATTCTCTCCCGATCTCAATTACAAGAGTAATAACCACAAAACTAAGAAACATAAGAATTTACGTGGGAAACTCCAAACTCGGAGAACAACCTAGCCCACCACTACAGGAATTATATTATGTAAAAAATTGTTATAATCACACAGAATAATTCTCTCCCGATCTCAATTACAAGAGTAATAACCACAAAACTAAGAAACTTAAGAATTTACGTGGAAAACTCCAAACTCGGATAACAACCTAGCCCACCACTACAGGAATTATACTATGTAAAAAATTGTTATAATCACACAGAATAATTCTCTCCTGATCTCAATTACAAGAGTACTCTCTCAAAGCTTTTGTACTACTCACACTTTTTAATCACACTGTCAAACTAAAGAATACAAAAAGGAATTTAACTAGAGTTCACACCCAAGTTTAAAGTGTTTCTAATTGAGATGATTTGAAACCGAAGCTTAGACTCCTTTTATCGAATTTGGAGTTCATCGCTTCCTTGAACCTTTCTAATGTGGGGACAATTACCATTTTAATATTTTGTCAAAATCCAACACTTACTATTATCCTTTTCAATCACATAGAAAAAACAAACTCAAAAATATATGTTTTTTCTTTCCTTTTTTAAGCAGTTCAGTATAGCAAACTGTGATTGGACTATTAGGTGAACCATATAAAGATGGGTGCAACACGTCAAAAATCTAGTAAAAGACGGGTAGAAAAGCTTAATTAGTACTTTATTTTCAATAAAGAAACTCAACATCATCCCTGCATACAGAACCAGAGTCTTTCTATACCTATAAATGTGGCAAAAAGCTTTTACTCTATTTTCCTCTACCAAGAACTCCTATACACTTTTGGGATAATTTAGCAGAAGCTTGAAGATATCAAAAGTCATGAACAAGTTCAAGAAATCAGAAATTCTAGTGCTTTTAGGCCTCACAGTGCTTCTAGTAATAACTCCTCTTCTTTCTTCATCCCTAAGACCAACATATCTTTACTTCATCTTCAACCTCCTCATCATTGCCCTTGGAGCACAAGCTGGCCTTCTCTCATCAGCTTTCCCAAATAATGATCCTCCTGATCAAGACAAGACCAACAAGCTTTCTTTAACTTTATCCGAAACCGTGGAAAGCTCCGCCAAGAAGCACCGGGCTTTGGAGAAGGCTCACTCCGACGAAAATCCGGCTGGCAATGTCAAGATGGAATCTCTTAAGAAGTGTCCCTCTGCTTCGAGTATTTTCTATATCGGAGAGGGCGATAGCGAGGCGGAGGACACGACAGCGGTCGAGGACGTGGAAGAGGAGGTTGGCGGGGGCGGAAATAATGAGCAAGAATTGTTTGCTCAAGCTGAGACGTTTATTGGGAACTTCTATAAGCAGTTGAAGATGCAGAAAGAAGAGTCTTGGAAAAACATTCATGGTTTCTATCAAAAACGCTCTTGAGTTCTATTCTTCTTTTCTCTTTGATCCATCAAGTTATTTGGGATGTGAATGAAATTCTTGAAATATGTAAAACAAAAACAAAACGGAAAGTTCTTGTAGGTTTGTACAGTTTAATCCAGCTTATTGTATTATGTAGTGAATCTAATATTACGTTAAATTATGGATTAATCTAAAAGCTTAAACTAATAAGTGTAGATAAATTTTTTATTAAAAAAAATGGACGAACAAAATTTAATGTTATACACCTGAGTAGACGACTTAGCGAATTTGAAGAAAAAAAAAATTAGAAATGTCACCCTAATAGTGACTTTGAATTTTTTCCCCATATATCTCATTTTTTTTTTCTCTAAATTATGCTAGGTTTTCTTATACAAGCCAAAATTAAATAAATAAACAAAATAAAAAACTGCTTATTATGATTAAGAAAAAAAAATCATATAAACACATATTAAGGTGTATTTGGAATACATTTTCAAGTGTTTAATTTAAAAACTAAAAATTTTTAAAAGAAATTGAAGAGTATGACAACCACTCAAAATAACTTTTCCGATGTATTTTAGGGTTCATTTGGATTGACTTAAAAAAAAGTATTTTAAAAAAATTATTTTATTTAAACACTTTTGATAAAAATTTATTAAAATATACTTGAAAAGTTATTTTAAGCGGTTTTCAAATACTCCAATTTCTTTTAAAATGACTTATTTTTTAAATTAAACACTTGAAAATGTATTCCAAATATACTCTTAATCAGTTTTTATCAAAAGTATTTATATAAAAATGAGTTTTTTGAAAAATATTTTTTTCACGAGTAAATCCATACAGACCTTTAAAATTTATAGTTCTTGCTAACCTAAGGACGATGACTGAAATGATATAAAGTATAAACCATCAACGACAGAGATTTGAATCTTTCACTTTACATATTGTTGGATTAAAAAAGGGAAAAAAGCTTTAACGCAAAGGTAAAACCTTGACATTCATTTAAATTTGTTATGAGAACATATTAAGTGAAATTTGTCCTGATCTCAAATACTAAAAAATTCAAGCACCTATTTTTCAAGTCCTCATTTGATAGTACTTTCATTTTCTGTGTTTAGTCTTTTGTCTTTGATTTTTTACAAATTAAGCCTAAAAATACTCATTTAAACTCTAAATTTCTTGTTTTGTAATCTATTTTTTACTAATATTTTTAAAAAATAAGTCAAATTTTGAAAACTAAAAAATTTAAATCCTGTTTGGTAACTATTTCGTTTTTTGTTTTTAGTTTTTTAAAACTAAGCCGGTTTCCTTCCTATTTCTTACAATAATTTGCATACTTCTTAAGTATAATGGTTGAATTCTTAGTCAAATTTCAAAAACAAAAATAAATTTTTAAAAGCTACTTCTTTTAGTTTTTAAAATTTGGTTTGGTTTTTTAAACCATTGGAAAAAAGTAGTTAAAGGAAAAAATTTGAAAGTAAAAGTAGTGTTTATAAACATAATTTTCAAAAATAAAAAACAAAAAACGAAATGATTATCAAACAAAACCTTAAATTTTTTTAAAAAATGGTTAAGAAAGATACAAATCATTATAACAAAATTTGGATAAAATAGATTTAATTTGAAAATAAAATGGTTATTAAACGGATTTAAATAACAATAATTTGGAGGGAACTTGATATTGCAATGATGGGAAACAGCTAAGATTGCATCTCCAAAATGTTGCCCTTACCCATAAATGTTTTTAATCTCATATGAAATAAAATAACATTTCAAGATAATTTCTTTTGGGATTTTACAGGCAGCAGTGAAAAAGATGGTTCAGTGAGAGAAAAATGAGATATTTGGTGGAAAGAAAAGCACTTTAAGAAAAAGTTATTTACTTTTGAAAAGAATTTATGTGATTCTTCACCAAAGAAAAGGACATACATATCAAGAATTTTGATAGTAAGATAAAAGGAATTGGAAACTGACAAAGATTTTAACAAAGTTCACATGGCCCATGGCTGCAATTTTGTGCTCTTCTAACACATATTGAGATGCTAGCTACCTTAAGATATTTTTTAAAAATTTTAATTTTATTCTTTACTAAAGTTGAAAAGTATGGATCCTGTCACCTACATTAATTATAATTACTATTTATGTATTATTGTTTTTCTTATTCTAATGGTAGAAATCTACAATGGTCATCCTATCTTTTTAGGTACAATATTTATATTATTTAATGGAGTTAAAAGAAAAAAGAGATTCGGTTACATCATAATTAGTATAAGCGTTCGGGATTTAATTTCATGGTCATAATGCCATTTGTCTAACTTTTAAAAGTAATTGAGTACGATCATCTGCCGTTATTAGAACACGTTAAATATTGTATTAATTATTCATACTGTCCCTTGCAATTTTAATGCATGTAAAATATTAAGGTCATCTGTAAATTAATGATCTCACACGTTAGGGGTCTTCCTCTGTGCTCTCACAAGCTAGAGCCCTTTTTCCCCACTCATTTACCACTAGAGCTCCTCACCCTCACTTCTTCAAGCTCGCGCTCCTCTCGTGCTCTTAGTCCCACTCGCCACTTTGAATCTTTGTTAATCCAAAATTTTCGTCATTGGCATTAAAAAACCCAAAGAGTTTCTCTATATATAAATTATTGGGGTGTTTGTAAATATAGAAGTTAGATCTAAAATATTAGCAGATATAACACAATGTAAAAGAATTTGTAGATATAGCAAAATTTAGATCCAACTCTCGAAGTCTATTAGTAACAAACTGTATCGCTAATAGAAGTCTATTAACAATAGAACTTTATCATTAATAGTAGTCTATCAACTATAGAGTTCACTGATATATTTTGTTATATATGCAATAATTTTTACAAATGTTACTATATACTTATATACATTGTCTATTTTAATTAAAAAAAAAGTAGAATTAATAGTATTGTTAAATAAAAAGTTAAAGCACTTGTAGTGATAAAATTCACATCAGGAAATTAAAAATTATTGTTTAGTAATACTTGATCAAGTTTTTTCTTGTTGTATGTATGTATATATATACGTTTATTGTGCTCATTCTGAATAAGTGGTAACATTTGTTGCTAAGTAAGAATCTCTGTCTTTCCATAGAACAAAGGAATCTGAAAAAAGTAGAAAAAAGGAGGGTGGAGAAAAAGCTACGGTACACCTGTTATAAAAGCCAGAATATACAAGGGAGCAAATTGATTTTTTTTTTATTTAAATTATCTTTTTCATATATGTTAAATAAATTACATATTATTTTAAATGATATTGACAGATATATATATATTGTATTACCTAAAAGAAAAATGGACCTCACGGTCTAAAGTTAAAGTACAAACAAAACACTGATCTCAAGGAGAAGAGCTCTATTATATCCTGTCAATAGAAGCCTTAATCCAATTATAACAACAAAGAAAAACTTTAGATTGAACAACTTGACTGATCACATAGGGAGAATTGCAAGATAACTCCATGAACCACATATTACGTATGCTAGCACGAAATATGATAAATAACAACATATCAAGTGATTTTCCAAATAAACCTTAGCCGATTAGCTACATTAAAGTGATAAATTCAATTGAGCTTCGGATCTCAGTACGAGATTATATGAGAGCACCCTTTCCCACAAAAGTATGTCCCTCTAAATAGCCTTGTTAAAAGGATACTTAAAGAATAAATTACTCCAATACTCAATTCTACCATTATATATTAATATAATTATTAGAGATACCATAACACCACCTATTAGTACGATCACAGGTCTGTAATTGATTTCGAGTATTGTAGAAATATAATTAAGGTAATTTTTTTGGTAAAAGTGTAAAGAGGTAATATTTATTAATTATTCTGAGTTATGGCCCTTGAACTTCCCACTTAGAAGTATAATCCATTCACATTGTTCAAGAATTCTCTCAGGTTTTCTCTCAAGCAAGTCTTGTTCATCTTCAAAGGGATGGAAAAATCAAGTAGTCTAGAGTATAGCTCAAAAAGTTGTTTCTACCATTTTTCAAAATTATTATGGTTCACTATCCAATTTTCCTTTTTGGCTTGAACACATGTGTAATTAGGAAGGAACATCCTTCTTTGGTTTGTACCCACATATTTTTGAGTTTTATTAATTGCCTTTTTGTTTATCCCAAAGGAAAAAAAAGGTATATTTGCTTATTTATTTATTTATTTTAAGTATAATAAGGCTGGGATTTAATCTACAATTGGATACTTATTTCCTTTCTTAATTACAATGAATACTTTTGATCGACCTTATTCAAAGATGCCCAAGAGTTTGCTTATGATGTTTTTGGTACACTTGAAATATTTCTAAAGAATTGTGATATTGTTGACCTATGTGTTGGAGGTGGAGTTATTTGACATATGAGACATAGATTTCATGGGTTGCTTCCTCCATCGAGTTGTCCCTCCTACATATTGTTAGTAGTAGGCTTTGTCTCACCCAAATGAATGAAAGGCAATTTCTTGTGCCAAAAATGATGTCGTCACTGAAATTGGCTACAGAAATCCAACTTAATCGTAGGTCTAAATTTACAACGAGTTGCATTCAATGCACTTAAGATTTTGTTTCATGACAAATCAAAGTTGAACTCAATTATATCTCAAGCTTCCTTTCAATTCAAGGTCATAAACAAAACACACGGCTTTAATGGAATTCACCAATTTCTTGTCTTCAATTTTAATCTAGGGCATATATCTCGATTTAATAATTAATCTCAAATTCAATAATTTGTGGTTTTATCATTAATTTGAGAAATGACGTGATGTAACGACCCGACCCCCTAGGACTTAAGTTAGACCGTTACTAAATACATGCATGCATGGAACTTAAAACAACACCCTTTTATGGTAAAATAAATGCTAAATAAATAAGGTGAGTTCAAAAGTCCATTTAATTCAAATATTAAAAACAAATAATGGGGTACCCATAAATCATAAATGATAATAAATAAGTCTGAAAACAATTCTTAATAGTAAGTTTTAAACAGCAAAACTGAAAGTTGAAAAAAAAAATAGAAAGAAATCTAAATATCATGAGCGGAAGCATAAAACTGGTCCCAGTGGCTCGATCACGAATCCAGCTTGTCAATCGCCGGTGCATCTCTACCTTTACTTGAAACAACAACATGAGAAAGGATGAGTATAAAATACTTAGTAAGTAACCACACTACTGGGGTTAGGCTAGGCATCTATATCCTCTAGATAGGCACATTTGGTGGAACATATAAACTACTCTAGTCCTCCTAGGACACATACATCCATGAAAAACTTATTTCTATCCTACTGTAGTTAAGTATGCCCACTACCTCTAGTAAGTCCCGTAGGACCCACAACCTCTGGTGAATCCCGAAGGAAACACAATCTCTGGTGAATCCCGAAGGAAACACAATCTCTTACGTACACATGGTTATGCATACACCTCTTTTGTATACACATAACCCATTTAATGTGTACCTTACACATGGTTATGTATACACCTCTTTCGTATACACATAACCAACTGAATGTGTACATCTTTTGTACATCTGGTTAAGTATACACCTCTTTTGTATACACATAACCCACTGAGTGTGTACCTCTTTCGTACACCTGGTTATGTATACACCTCTTTCGTATACACATAACCCACCGAGTGTGTACCTCTTTCGTACACCCCAGATCCTCTCTATGAATGTAGGGATGCATATCTCTTTCGTATACACATAACCCATTGAGCATGCACCTCTTACGTACACCCTAGTACTCTTTAGATATGTATCATTTTCATACACACCAGCCCTAGTACATCACTTTCATGTACTAGCGCCCTTGGATATGCATCACTTTCATGCAATCACATAGTTTGGAAAGGAAAAGAGATTGCATCTAACTTCATATTATATATAACATTCACATAATCATGAGTCCTCTAAAATCTCCTCATCAAGGTCATGTTAATTAACCTCAACGTACGTGTTTTAATCTAGTTTTAATGGATCAACTCTAGTACATCAGTTTCATGCACCAACTCATGTAAACAATCAAACATTTGAAATTTCATAATACATCATATAGCTTACACACTTTCATAATAAATCACATAAATATGTACATCAACAAATGCTCCAACTTTTATCTAGCTTTATGACATTCCAGTAGTAGTGTCGCTTAACTCATAATTTAGGGTCATGCTCAATCGTACTTTTAATATGTCTCGTAAAATTCTAAATCACACTCATACATAAAATGCTTTAGACATATTATCACATGTTCACATATCTTTTCTAAACAATCCATTAAATATCAGAACAGTTAAAATTATCCTTGTAACTAGTCTTAAAATCCTCAAAATAAATCATAAATTTATTACACAAAGACGGTTCCAGTAGTAAGATTACTTACCTCAAAGTAAATCCAAATTAGTTCAAGCAAGCTTATCCCCTCATTGCCAAACAAAGCCTTGAAGTGACATCTATAATAAATCCAATATTTAAATTAATCCCCTATGTCCTTTCCAATTAACCAATTTACTCAAGGTCTCCAGTTTTATCTTTACAATATTAATTTTCAAAACTCACAAAGACTTACCAACCTTAACAAATTTTTCGTCAAAATTAGTCTTAAACTTCAAACTTTGTGGGCCACCTCAAAATCCTCCCAAATCTTGAATCCAACCAGTCTCAACACTCAAAAACCAACAAGACGGTGGCGAGCGAAAGAGAGAGGTCAGACGGTGCATGGTCTCCAGCGGCATTGCGACGAGCAATGGTCGGAAGAAGCCTGCGTGGCTGGGTGGCTAGGCACTGAATCTGACGCTGCACCACAGATCTGACGGTTGGAAGACGATCGGCGGCTATACGGACGGAGGAAAGGTGTGGATCCGGTCTTGATGACAGCGCTGCTCGACTGGGTTTGCTCGCGTGGGAAGACCGACACGACCTCAATCAGAGGTGGAAGACGAGCAAGCAATGGCACTAGCTACAGGGATGAACGGACGGCGCGACGCTCTGCTGCACGAATCGAACAGCTGACGCGAGTGGACGGATGACGGGTTGGCGGTGCGAAGAAACGAACGACTGGCGCTAGGCTGTGCGTTCGACCTCAGATTTGAGCGGATGCAGACGACGGCGATCAGCGGTGCTTAGAGTCGACGAACGTGCAGGGCAAGCGGCGAGGATGGTTCTTTTTTTTTTTTTTTGGTTGTGGTGCGCAGGAGCTGAAGAAGAAGGAGAGAGATAAAATAATAATTAAATAAAAAACTAAAAAGAATAAGAATAAAATAAAAAGAAGATTTTATTTTATTTTATCCTTATTTCATTCTTCTTTCCAAAACATAAATATATATAAATAAACATATATTTCTAAAACCCCTTTTTTCAATTTAAAATAATTTCTCGACATTAACTTACAATTAAATTAATGCGACATAAATCCAAATCTTTCCTTTAAACAAAACTGAATTTCAAAATTAACAAAATTATCTTCAAATTTTATGAAATTATAGAATTTGAATTATGAAAAACTTGGGACGTTACACATAATAATATACGATTTATCCAAAACTTTTTCATTTATAGACAACAAACTGAAATATTAAATCTTACATAAACTCAAGATATTAAACTGAAAATTATATCGAAAACTTAAAAAATTAGAGGAGAAGATGGAGAGGATAGCTTCAAAGTGAACAAACAAAAAAGCTCTATTTTAGAGAGAAAGTTATCAAAGACAAAGCCACCATAATTTGCTCAAGGCCAATTAGTAGTGAAGAGAAGAAGCAAAAGTGCATTGAATAAATCTTTGAGGCAATTCGACCAAGGAGCGCAAACAAATTTTATTTTATTATTTTATTTTATTTTTTTTAAATATTGAATAAAGTGGTGTTAAAAGTACAAACAAAGTTCCACCTTGAATGATTAGGGATATATAAGTAGGAATAATTATCTCCATTGGTATGAAGCATTTTTAAGTGGTTTAAAAAACAAAGCTATGAAAATTTATATCAAAAGTGAATAATATCATATTATTATAGAGATTGGTGGAAGTTTCGTTGTCCTTATCAATTGGTATCAGGGTCATAATTTAACCTAACTATGTGGGTAAAATCCTCAAATTCCAAACAAAGAAATTTAGTGAGCAAATAGTAAGTGCGATCCATGTTCGTGCTCATACTCTATTTGGATGTTGACCCGAGATGAATTGTATGTGCAAGCAAGCTTTCATGTTTGAGAGTAGACAAATTTGTTTGAGGGGTTCCTCAGAGTGGTACTTTGTTCAATGGGAGGATAGTTAAGAATGCAAACAAAGTTTCACATTAGTTAGAGAACGAAGTAATCATGAATCTATTGTTCGGTTATTTCACAATTTGTGAATCCCAATATTTAAGGCCCAATGTGGGCATTAGGTTAGTTATTAAATAACAACCGATAAGCCGTAGCAGATGGAGTGTGACTATGATAGCATCGAATATGTGCTATCTTGCTTCGCTTAATTCGAGATTGTTCTTGGATTTTACATATTCATTTGGTAATTTTATAGGTTTCGAGCATTCAACAGATAAACAAGGCGTAAATGACAAAAAGAAGCTAAAACGGCCAAAATAGAGCTTAATTGTATCAATCGGGAAAGATAATGTGGAAAATGACAAATTTACCCTACCTTAGAGTGTTGCAGTGCCCTATAGCGTCATGCTCGACGCTGTAGAAAAGAATGATCAATTTTGTAAAAAATCATACAGTGCCATGGTGTTGCCTTAGAATTCCGTGGCGCTCTGAAGTCTAGGCGGGCATGATTTCTGTCAGCACCGCAGTGCTGCACCACAATTTTTATAAATAGAACTTCAGTCGCCTAGGGCTTTTCATCTGCAATTCCATCCAATTGCAGCACGATTTCTCTCCATTTTCTTCGACTTTCTGGTCTATTCATGCTTCAAAACAATTCTTTGATGTCCATCATGATAGTTATGGGCTAAGGTATCCCTATCTAGCTTGGGGTTGAGGAAATTTTCTCTATTTTCATGTACTTAGTGAGTTTTTTAACTGGATTATCATGTTTGTTGGATTCAATTATGTTTAAATTATATTATGATCCTATTATCATATGCTTGTGGATTTGTGGGTGTTGCTTTAGATTAACACTTGATGCATGACATACAATCTTATGTTGAACCCTAAGAAGTGATAGGTTAGGTTAGCTTGCAAATTGAATATGATAAGTATTGTTCAAACCAACCTAGGATTGAATCAAATATTTAGTCACGGTTTTCTTTTTGTTAAATATTCTACTTAACTTGTCCCTAGGCCTTAATGCAATTAGTACGAAATTGAGTTTGCATGCTTTTCATCAATTTGATTTGGACAAAATAGATAATTAGGACAATTAGTTGGCTTTTCCAATTAGTTAAGTTAAGTGCAAGTAAATATTTGAGTCTGGTAATGAGAATTCGATGAACAAGCATATTGAACAAGAAAAATTACGTAATAACGAAGCTAGACTTTCTTCACATAATTTCCTCTAACCTTTATCTCGTTGCATTTATTTTATGCCATCCCCCCCCCCTCTTGTTTACCTTGGACTGTAAATCGTTTAATTTGAGAAATTTTTGGTTCCCTAAGTTCGACTTGTACTATATTATTTGGTCCTAAATTAGGCGACAAATGCCACTGACCAGACTTCCCACAAACCAAGAGAGTATTGAGTGGTAGTGGGAAAATTAGAGAGAAAATTCAGAAAAGAAAAGTCATTTGTGGAGATTTCTTTTAAAGCTACCTATAGTCACAATGGGTAATTGGTTGCCACTTCAAGGTAGACCTTTCTAATTTATTATTCTCTATTGTTGTCATTTGCTGCCAAGATTATTAATCTTGAGATATATTGTGTATGCCTCTAGTTGTGATTAGGAAAAACTCATCGTACTCATTAATTGATTATAGTGGAGATTTTGACTTCGATTTGTGATTTTGTTTTACTCCTCATATTGAGGAGGCTTTTCCACATTAAAATCACTTTATGTCTTTACTTGATTTCTATTATTGATTTCTAGTTAACTAATTTCCTACTAGATTCACACAAGAGGAAATAATTGATCCAAAGTACTAAGTATTTATCCCAACAAAGTGGTATCAGAGACTTGGTTAAGTGATTGTGTTTGTTTTGTGTTGTATATGGACACTAGCTCAGATAAGATGGTTACCTTTACTTGATCAAATTATCAAGTTTGAAAAAGAAAGATGGAAGATATATTATATGTGACTGATTGTATCTTCCAGTCTTTTCGGAAGAGAAGCATGGCGATAAAACTGATAAAGAATGAAAATTATGTCAAAGGAAATTTTATGGGATAATGAGACATTGGGTAGAAGGTAATTTTCTAAACTATATTGGTGAAGAAACTCATGCACGGACTATGTGGAACAAGCTCGAGTCAGTATGTGCCTAAAAAATTGGTAATAATAAATGTTTATAATTAAACAAGGGATGACAAAGTATCAAAATGGGACATCAATGTCAGATACATGGGTTATAGGTCCTTGTTACATTGCCAGACTTGTGGGAGACGATTATAACTTCTTTAATGAATTCAGCCCCAAGAGTGCTAAGTATGAACTTAGTAAAAAGCAGCGTATTGAACGCGGAGATGAGAAGAAATTCATAGGACTCTTTTTCACAGTCAAAATATTCTTATTATAGAAAGGAGGAGGAGAAGTAAGAGTAATGGTTTGATGAGTAAAGATAGGCAAAATTAGGAGTGGCCAGTTTGCAAATGTTGAGTACCATTACTGTGGTGTGAATGATTATATAAAGAAGCACTGTAAATGTTGGGATTGGTGTCCTAATTCTCTCGGAGTCTCGTAGTTTGTAATCTATACACATTATTATGAATAAAATAAGAGTTATTTTATCTGGCATTTACTCATATCCAATAAACAAAACTCCATGGTTATTGTATGTAAACTTAAGAATGTATATGAGATATACAAGTGGATCATGCCTTGAGTGATAACCTAAATAGGTATGTAGTATAAGGATTAAGGTGGGATACCTGATCCTAGTGACATTACGGATACGGTTCGCTTTATAGAAGTTTGAAAGTGTTGTGAACTACTACAGATGATAGATCCTGACCATTCATGTGGAGACATGCGAGCGGGGGTATCCTATACAAAGAGTTTGTATAAGACCAGACCACGAAATGATTCGTCCTTGTATATAACGTCGTTGATACTGGAGACTTACATCTCACCTAAACGACCATAGGTGACATGACCTTAATCCTGAGTGTTTTGGGAACTCCTGCCTTTGAGGGCGGTCCTTTGATTAGTATGGGTGAGAGTGGTCGGATTGCCAACTCAACATGCCTACCTTTTTGGGGGCTTGTCTGATTTGGGAGCTGGGAACTCAATTACACAAGATATCACTCCTTCCCGAAGCCTAGTCAGTTATTCACGTACCGTTGGAGCCTACACAAGATAAAATATCTATAGTAAGAAGAGTTCAGCTATCGGTCTTTAGTGGAGTGCCTGGCAGTTAACGGATGGTTGATCCCGTGACTAAAGAGATTAGTCAGTTATTCACGTACGGTTGGAGCTTCAAACTACAGGTCCATAAGGTCCCCTAGGTAGCTCAATGGATTCAAGTTGAGAATCAGTTCTTGGTGTTGATTTGAAATGTTCAAATTGACAAGAGGTAATTCGATTATATATGATATGATCGGTGTGATGTATGAGATACATCAAATGGAGGATTAATGTAAATGAGATTTACATTAAGTACCATGAAATAGAAAGAGAACTATAGTTTATATGTTTCATGAGATGAAGTATTAAAACTATAAGTTATAAATATAATATGGTAAGTTGGTTATCATATTTATTTATAATAATATTAATTATTAGATAATTATATATTTTTCTTTAATAATCAATTGAGTGAGAGGTTATTGGTAGTTTCATGGTAACCGTGAGATAAAAGGAAAAATATTTTCCAAAATTTAGTAGTTGTTGTTTTGAGATTTTCTATTCTCGGAAAGACTCACGGTTGGTTGTCACGTGGATTAGATTCACTAAATGGTAGTGACACTACACGATAGTTCACTCAGCTGGCCATTACCTAAACGATCGTGGAGCTTTTGCTAAACGCTGCATAGCATTTGTTAAACGATTGGGCATCGTCTATACGATAGACCTTTGTCATCTCCCACTTGCTCAATCGTTTACACGATTATTCTTCCTACTGTCTCTTCCTCTAATCAAGTCCACACGAAGCCCACACTTCTGGATTCTCACACCGACAATATCAAGGTAGCCATTGTGGTGGTGTCATACTCAACTCGAATGAGTCGAGGTATTTGTTGGTCGTTTGCTGTGTTCGTGATCTTCGAGATCATTGTGTTCTTGGTTGTTGTGATCGTGTTGTGTTGTGGCTGCTGAGTTCGAGCGTTCGTGTGTTGTTGGCTTGGATTCAGAACGAGCATTCATGATCGAGGGTGTTTGAAGATGAGTCTTCAAAGGTATGTTAATCTTGCCCTTGATCTTATTAAAGCATGTTGTAATTTCGTATTGTACATAGCCTGTAAGTTTCTGTTTCTTTATTGTAATTGTGTATGTTCAAATACGAATGGAATTTGGAACAATCATTCTACTACTCATGGAAATCCTCATGTCCAATTTCCTTCGATAAAAATTTAAAAGGGAAAACAAAAATAATAAAGGCAATGAAAAGAAGAATAATGACAATATTGATATAGACTCAGTTTTTGTGATCACTGAACATTTTTATATTTTATTCGACAATGTTATAAATCTTGCTACACAACAGAGCAATTGCATGACTATTAGTGGTGCCTTAGTTCATGCTACATCCAAGAGGGATTTCTTTGCACCCTATACACCTAGTGATTTCGGTAGTGTTAAGATGAGTAGTGACTAATCAACAAAAGTAGTTGGCATGGGGATGTCCATGTAGAGAACAAGAATGTTTCTAAGCTTATTTTGAAGAATGTGAAACACATTCCTTATATTCACATGAATTTAATTTATGTAGGTAAGCTTGTGATGAGATCGAATCCCACAGCAGAAGTCTGTGAATGCTTCTGCTTTTAATTTACATTTCGAATTAACAGAAAAAAATAGAGAAGTCTTAAACATATTTTAAACTAAGCATGCTCTAAATAGAAGAAACTCTAAGAAAAAAAAGTTGTCTTTGAAGAAAATTCTTCAATATTCTCCAATTCCACGTTATGATCATGATCTCAACAACTCTACAACGATTCATGAAAGGACACCATCACTACGTCTTTCCCGCTATTCTCCGACAAGGAAAAAGTTTGTGGGAACTTTTTTGTAAGATTAAGAGAAGAAGAAGTTAATGCAGAGAAACCTTTCACTGTAACTTTTTAGAGATGAGAGAGAATACCTTTTTTAGCAAGAACTTTTCTTCTTCTATGTGTTCATCAATGCAGAACCATTTTTGCATTTGTAGTGAGGAGGAATATAACTTCTGTCCCTCACAATAACCCGCGTTAACTCCCCCATAACTGCAATGGAGTTAATTTTGAATTAAATTAAATCATATTTAATTTAATTAGATTAATTTAATTTAATATAATTTAACAAATATTAATTAATCTAATTAATTAATATTAATTAATTAAATATCATATATTCAATTAATATTATATTTTGAATCTAATGTATTTTCGTCTCATATACTATAGTTTTAATATAAATCTCATTCATATTAAATTTAACTTATAGTTTTAATATGAATCTCATTCATATTAAATTTAACTTATAGTCATAATATGAATCTCATTCATGTTATTTAATATTTGAATTTTATTAAAAAATATTATTATCTCATATTATATAGTTTAATTTTGAATCTCATTCAAAATTAACTTTATCATATAATGTATCATATACAATTAACTTAAATTCTCTTATAATTTGAACAATTCAAATTCTTCCAAGACTAAAAATTTCTTGTTTCACCCTTAGCGAGCTAGCATGGGGTCCTAATCAACCTACAAATTAGAAGCTCCAATGATTCGAGATTAATTAATTAATTAAACTTTTTAATTAAATTAATCAACATTCATTAACTGTGGACCACTCCACTAAAGAGCCATATGTGCATTCTTCACACTGCAGAATATTTCTATATTGATGGATATAACCAATTATTAGTAAGTCAACCTTTCACGAATAGCTCCTAACTACGGTTGGGTCAAATTATCGTTTTATCCCTGTAAGTACCTCTTACTCTTTAAGTACCAATGATCCCTCTAATGAATAACCAGTTTATAGTTTTCTCTTAGGCTACTGAGAGGGTGAAGCCTCATTGTTTAAGACTTGAAATCAACCCTTAAGAGAGCAATTCATCTACTTACTCTAAAGAGGGAAAAAGTGAATTCCATCTCGTGTAGTTATGTTCCCAGCTCCCAGGAAAAATTTCCAAAATGGTAGGCTTATTGAGTCGGCAAATCGAGTCACTCTCACACATATAAATCAAAGGACTGAACTCATAGACAGAAGTTCATAACTCACTTAGGATTGAGGTCGAATTGCCTATGGTTATCCTATGAAATGTTATTCTTCAGTCAACAGTGTCATAAAGAAAGTCTAATCATTTCGCGGTACTGTCTTATACATCCTTTTTGTATATGATGCCCTCACTCGTATATCTTCACATGAACGATTTGGATCAAATCGTTTGTAACACTTACGACTCTTGTAACATTTACAATGTGGGCTGTATCTGTAATATCACTAGGATAAGGCATTGAACCTTATCCATATACTACAGATTATTTAGGTTATTACATGAAATGATCTACCTATATGTCTACTACATACTGTTCAAGCTATATAAAATAATTTGGATATTTCATTAATTGATAATTGCATATATAAAATAATCAACCATTATTTCAAATAACTCATTAACTGTGAGGCTTTAGGGTATACATTTCAACAACTTGATGAATAAGGTTTCTGCAATACCTTCTATAATGACAAATGAAAGCTTACTAAAGGCTTTATGGTGGTAGTTGAAGGAAATAAATATTCATCATTATATTATATTAGGCTAAGATCACTGACTACGATATAAATACGGTGGATGATGAAGTGAGCATTGAGCTTTGGCATAAGAAACTCAGTCACATTAGTGAGAAGGATTTGAAGACATTAACCAAGAAAAATCATCTTCATGATTGCACCCCTTAAGAGGTGTTCTCATTGTTTAATAGAAAAGTAGACATGAGTTACTTTTAAATCATCTCAACATTTAAGGAAATCAAATGTCCTAGACCTAATACATTTTGATGTGTGTGGTCCTGTAAAAGCAAAAACACTTGGAGCTGCATCATTAATTGCTCTAAAAAAGAGCTATTATTCCTAGCTTCATTCGGGCTCATTATCGAATTTTACGTATTTATTTCCCTATTTTGTAGGTACTAAGCAACCAAGAGGTATAATCAGTAATTAGAAGCTGATAGAGGTTAATTTGAAGCAGTTTGAAGGTGATTTGAGTATCCGGGCTTCAAATGAGTCAATAAGACCAAAATGCCCTTACTTTAGCATCACAATGCTCGTGGATTGGCTTGGCCTGACGCTTTCCCTATGCTGTAAGATAGAATGGGCAGCATTGCAATGCTTCCCATCAGCGTTGTAATGCTACGAGCTTTGACGAACAAGGAGCCTTGCACACGTGCAAGTGAGCATCAAGGAAACATTGGACATCTTCACCCTGACGCTCTTGATTAGCTGCCTCAATGTTGCAACACTAGTTCTAGCATTGCGACGCTTTCCTATTTTCTATAAATATTCTCCTTCGATTTTAGGTCAATTTATGCTGAATTTCAATGGAGGCCGAGGAGAGGCTGGGTTGAGGAGAGGCTGGGTTTTCTTCTTCCCTCTTTACGTTTTCAATATCATTAGGCTAGTTTTTTTAGTTTAATTTTGGATTGTGAGCACGAAGTGGATTGTATCTCATGGGTTTGTCTATGAGTCGATGAGGTAATTATTTTATCTAGTTCTTGGATTAAGGATTCGGTGTAACTCTTGAGTTTTCTGCCCAATTTGATGTTTATAATTTGGAATTATCTTTTCTTTAAATCTCAATTGAATTAGATTTGCATTTGTGTGTAGGTTTACAGGCTGACCTAGAATCTTTGCATTGCATGTTTAATTTAGATTTGACGAATGTTTGGTTCATTGAACATGACTTTTCCTGACAGTTAATCGACGTAGTTGAATCCTAAATCTTAATGCATGTGTTTCTAGTTCTTTATGACCACTAAGAACCCAATTGAATCTAGGAGCATGTAGATTAGTTAGGGAATGGTCTTTCCAGCCTTGATTATTAATTAGGACACTTGATTCATTTCGATTTAATTGATTGTTGGCCTTTATAGAGATTAGTTAAATCACATCAATTGAGTAGTTATGCACGCATAATTCGGTGACATAGTCAATTGGCAGAAAACGATGATTGAAATTACATTGAATGTTTACTTGATCTGAGAACTAGATGAACCAATTACGGCTTACATTTATCCCTTGCAATTTATTTTCCTACATGTTTTCAAATTAATTAAAAAACCAAAATCCAGTTTTTACTATTTTTCCAAGGTCAATTTTTATTTAAAAGAAATTAATTTAACGTTTCTCTATGGTTCGGGCCTGCACTTACCACTATTGCTACGTTTTAGTAAGTAATAGGAGTAGTTTGGGTTAATACAAATTTTCTTTTGACCAAGTTTGAGGCTTATTAATGATTAGGTCTCGGGCTCTATAAAAAAATGGTGGCATTGCTAGGGAAGCACGCCAATTAATATATTTTAGTTAAAATTGACTGTAAACTTAAAAACCCAAAAATATTTTTCCTTTTTGTGTCTACTTGTTTTTCAATGGTAAAAGATATGGATATTTATATGCTTCAAGCGAGATATGTGGCACAACGTGAAACACGAGAGGTATGAGGATTATATCAGCATGCAGCGGAAGCAACAAGGATCAATAAGCATTCTAATTCATTAATTTTGACTGTAAATAAAGCATGCTCATACAATAATAAGAGGGTTTCAAGACATACCTTTGTAGAACCTCTTGAAACTCGAATTCAGCTACAAATCTTCTCCAAACCTTCTTGTGAACTACCTCAAGGCCTTCCCTACTATTCTCTTGGAGTGTTAGATTGAGTTGTATGACTCAAAATAAGCTTGAATGAAGGAAATTTGGAGAAGAAACTCACTGATGCACCATGAAGGGAATTTGCATCAGTTTTTTTCCTCGATACTCAGCTCAATCTTTCCTATTTATTGCAAGACCATCATGCAAAAGGCTGCATGAAGAGCACCTCATGCTTGGAAGATTGAATCAAGAATAAGGTGGATGTTGAGTGAGCTACTTGATGAAGAAAGTGGAGATTTCCCACTTTTCCATTTTCATGTTTTCAAATTGATTTCCAAAATCAATTTTGTTTTCAAAATTAAAAACTTTATTAATTTTATAAAATTAATTTCATAAATTAATTTTCTAATAAAATTAATAATAAACAATTTAATTAATTCTAATTAATTTAATATCAAATATTATACTAATTCCACCATCATGAATCCCTATTCATGAATTTAATATTTAATCATATTTTTAATTAAAACTCCAATTTCGTTTAATACCAACATTAAACCCATAATTATATCACATATAATTACTAATTTCTTTAATTCTAAATCGAACGTTTCAAATTAACTTATCACGCTACTCTAAGGCTAATCCATTTACGAGCTAGTAGAGGGACCTCATGGATCTACAGATCATGGGCTTCAATGATCCGAGATTAATTGGCTAAACTCTTTACACCAAATTAACTCGCATTGATTAACTATAGGCCACTCTACTAAAGCCCATAGTTGCATTCCCCTCACTGTAAATATATTATGTCCACTCGATATAACCATGATTAGTAAGTTAACCCTTCACAGGTCATTCGTAATAACGGTTAGGTCAAATGTCTGTTTTACCCTCGAGATTACCTCTTGTTCCTTAAGTCCCACCGATTCTCTAATGAACAATTGGTTTGTGATCCAATCAATAAAACGAGTCCCTCTGGGGCCAATGAGAGGGTGGGGCCCCTTGTTCAAGACCCGGAGTCACCACTTAAGGGAACAACCTCTCTACTATCCCTAAAAGCGGGTAGGAGTGAATTCCATCTTGCACTCTATGTTCCCAACTATCTACTCGATCTTACTCCTGAAATGGAGGTTTATTGAGCCGACGCTATTGAGCCAACCCTCACCTATGAAAACCTAAGAATAATCCCGAATAAACAAGAGTTATAGTTAGCTCAGGATTAAGGCCAAGTTACCTAGGTCATCACTTTGAAATAGTCAGTATTAACAGTAAACGATGTTATAAAGTAAGAGTGACTGATTTTATGGTCCGATCTTATACAAACTCATTGTACAGGACGCCCCCACTCTTCATGTCATAACATGTACGAATTAGGATCGCATCATCTGTAACACTTTACAACTCCTTATAACAACTACAGAGTGGGTCGAATCCGATAGTGTTACCAAAATAAGGCACTCAACCTTATTCATATACTATAGATCATTTTGACTACTGATCCACTTTTATGTCTCCACATAAAGTTCAAGTACTCATGTAATAGTCATGGATCTTTTTAGTTTATTGGATTTATTTCTAAAATGAAATATGCAATTCATATATTCAATAACAACTTATAGAATTTTCAGAATAAGTTTTATTGTTTACAAACCACGAGTTTTAGGACATAAAACCCAATAAGGTAAGTGGGATTGTTGAGCTTAGAAACCAAATATCTGAACTAACCTTTATTGTTCAAATTATGGCTTCTATACAGATATAGAATTTGTGTGGCCCTGAGCCCGAATACTATTCTCCTTGGGAGTTGCCTAGCCAAACGTCATTGTCGATGCTGTATCCATCTGCCAACCCAGATATTTTGTTAGAGGATATAGTTAAGGAACTTTCTAATCGCTCTGGTGAGTTTATACAGGAATGCCCCTACAATTATCAAGAACCCTTGAGATTCCAATAAGATGACTTTTATTCTAGACATGAAGTTAGAGTTGAACTTCAGAGTCTGAATGACCACATTGTTCAGATCACTGAATCAGTTAGGAGACTTGAGGAGTCTTGGGAACAACCATGTTCTGAGAACGTCGAGTTGTGTAGTGGAGATACTTGCATTGATCATTTCAAATTTCTAATCAAGGTAAGACGTTGGATTCCTTAATGTGTGAACTTGCTAATGGTTTTTCTAAGTGTGAGCATGAGTCTATTAAGTTTCACATTGAAGCCCAAGCCCTCGTTCCATCAAAAAATCATTTAGAGCCTTCCTGCGTCTGTGGCACTGAGGTCGGCCTTGTGAGGGAATATGCGTGGACCCACTTATACGATGATGGTTATCTCCTGCCATGCCAAGAAAAAGTTGGTGAGGTGAAGTATGAGTCTGAGCTTTACTTTGAGGAATCCTAGGTAAAAGAGTTAGAGGCTCCCAAGCCTCGATCTGTTCTTTGTCCTAGTATTTCTTTAATTTTTGAATTTTGCTCATCTTCACATTGCGGGTCAGTCATGCCAGTTGAGGCAGAGTCTTTATTTTCTGCAGAGTCAGTCTTAGAGTCTTTTATTTTATTTTCTTTTATAAAATTCAAATTCGACCTGTCTAGTTCTTTTCAAAAGATGGGAAACCTTATAGCCTTGTCAAACTATTATCGACTCATCCAAGAAAAGACTCAAGAAATATGAGAATTTGTTTATGCCTTGATAGAGGACGAGTCGCGTTGAGCAACTAACGTTAAAAATTTGCGCTTCTTGGAGGTAACCAGGTTTTAAAACTTTTTCTTTTCTTTTATTTGTATTTGTATTTTTATTTTTATTTTAAGAGAGATTTTAGTATTTTTTTTAGGAAGGTTTTGTGTAAAAAAAAAAATAGAAATTAGGGTACAGTGTTACAACGCTGCGAAGACAGAACTACGTTAAAATGCAATTTCTACCCTAACTCTTCATCTTCTCCTTCATTTTTCTCTCAATTATGGTGACTCCCTCATCCTTTTCTTCCAATTTTCTTCATGTCTTTTCACCCTAAACACGTTTTTCCCATTCTTTTCCTCTAAATCTCCATATTTTCCCTAGGGTTGATCGTTGTGGGTTTTTCTTCAACTAGTGAGTTTTCTAGCGCTTTTTTTTTTTTTTTTTTGGATTTCTCCACTTCAAGGTAAGATTTTTTCCATTCTTTGTTGATTATTGCATATATTTGTGCAATGATTAAGAGATATCTTTATTTTTCATGGATTCTTGCTTGTTTTGAATGAGTTAGAAGATTTGAGTTTGTTGATATTGAATATATGAATGAAATTGTTGGGATTTTTCTGTGTAGGTGAATTTTTGTGTGGTTTTGAGAGTTTGGAGTGGTTTTTGGGTAGGGGTTGAGAAGAGGTTGTGAAAGTTCGCCTAGGAACCAAATTTTGTGAGTTTACCCTTTTTGTTGAAATCTTTTTCATGGGTTCTAGGAGAGTAAGAAGAAAGGAAGCTAGTTCTAGTGGGCATGGGCAACACTAGGATCCAGTTTTCGAGCACCCTAGGTTTAACTCTCAAGAGGCCCTAGATAGATACTACCACACAATGTCTTCTAGGAAGAATGTCCCAGAGAGAGCCTTATCCCTAGAGGCCAACTTTTACCCACATATCACTGCTGCTATAGAGCAGAAGGGGTGGGAGTCTTTGGTAGCACGTCATGGCAAAGGTTAGAGAGTTCTATGCCAATATCGATGAAAGAAGGGACTATTCGTTGGTGAGAGGCATTAGGGTTCCCTTTCCATCGTCCCACATCAATGAAGTCTATGGTTTATGTGACTTCAACGATGAGTTTAGTGGGTTTTTTTCTCAATAGTTCCCTGAGGAAGAGGTGATAGAGGCTTTATGTGGTCCGAGAGTTTAGTGGGCTAGGTCTAGAGGGGTAGTTGTGAGATTTAGAGGGACAGATATTTCCGTCACTGGCCAAATCTGGCATCCCTTTATATATTCCAGGTTCATGCCAATTCTATGGCTGATAGACGTCACGAAGGATCAGGCTAAACTTCTATACTATCTAGTCTAGGGAATGTCCAACAACGCTGGATGAGTCATTAGGGCATCGATTCATCATTGTGGACGGTGTTCCACCACCGGTAACTTAGGACATCCTAGCTTGATTACTGAGCTATGTCGTAGGTCTGGGGTGGAGATTTTCGACGACAAAGAGAGGATAGGGTGTCGAGCCACCATCTATAGGTCTTTAGTTACCGCCTTCTGTGGGCGAGGTGCGAAAGGGCATAGTTTAGACGATGAAAGAGAAGACGAGGATGTCCCAGCGGTAGAGCAACTTTCTGATGCTAGTCCCCAAGGCCAGTATGAGATTCTAGTGGTAGGGGAATCTTATGGGGATGAGGCCCTGAGGATAGCCACTGAAGCACTCAGGGTAGCCATTGAATCACTTCGGATGAGTCGCAAGGTTGTGCATCGTGTGAGGCGAATGGAAAGGACGTTGAACTTCATTTCTGCCGAGAACTGCCTCTATTACGATAGCATTGGATTCCAGAGTGGTTTTCAGAGAGACCTGGACTCTCCTGACTCCAATTGAGGCTAGTTTTCTTTTTCCCTTCCTACTTTATTTTGCCCTCGATTTTTATTTTTATTTTTTCTTTTCTTTTCTTTTTCATTATTTGTAATTTTTAGTTTTAGGTTTTCTTTGTTTTATTTTTTGCTAACTTTTTTGTTTGTTTTTTAGGTTTTGTTTTGTAGTTTTTCTTTTGTTTTTCTCTTTTTTGTAGGTCTCTCAGAGTCTAATCAACGAGGAGGAGATGCCCGACCAATGCCATCCTGTGCGCAAATCATTTTCAGGGGAGGTTTTCTGTTCCCTTGTCTTTATTTTTATTGAGCTTTATTTAGAATACATTGGGGACAATGGATTACTTTAAGTTGGGGGTGGGGTACCTATTGGGTAGTTTTTATATAGCTTGGGGTCCTTGAGCGCTGTGCTCGGAAAATTTTGTGTGCGCCTTGTTAGCTTATTTGCTCTGTTGTTATCATGATAGTCTATGATGCACTTTTCTTGTGATGAAATTTGCATGAAATAACATTAGGAGTGCATGATCATCATTTTTAGCCCAAATTTAAAAATTTTTCTTGTCTCTTGCATCTTTAAGTCATTGCTTTTGCGAAATTAATGTCTTGCATGCTTAGCATGAAATAACATTAGGAGTGCATGATCATCATTTTTAGCCCAAATTTAAAAATTTTTCTTGTCTCTTGCATCTTTAAGTCATTGCTTTTGCGAAATTAATGTCTTGCATGCTTAGAATTGGGTTATTTGGTTTATACTTTTGTTGTTACCCTGAAAAGTCTACCTTTGACTTAGGAGTGACCATACTTGTTTAGAGAAAAACTAGACAAAGTGGATAAAATAGGACCTACTGTGAGCTAAAAAAAAAAAAAGAAAAGAAAGAGAAAGAAAAGCAAATTAGTTGTAATAATGATAAAAATGCATGAAAAAAAAGGTATTAGTCAACGTGCCTCCAAAAAACAAATAATATATGTGTGCATGGATAGAGGTGAAAAGAGCTACCTTCGTCGTGTCTAGTTAGAGCCCGCGAGAAAAGAGTGTTAGGTTCCCAACGGTGGGGTGGAAAAGCTAGACCTCTAGGTAAAATAAATGCCCTTTATATTTTTTGCGTGTGTGTTTAGGCACCCTTGTCTTAGTGTTGCCCTCTTTTTTGCAAGTGTGGTATGTCCGAGGTTGATAATCGAACCAAAGTAAGGGAAAACGGGACGAGGACCTTTTAAAACTTTTTCGGGCTGTGCAAGCTTAACTAGCAAAAGCCTAGGCTCACTCATGCATGAATAGATTAAGAACCATTCTTAAACTTGTGCTTCGTTGATTGATCATAATTGAATTTCGTTCTTGATTTCAAAATTCATTCAATTTGACTGTTGAGACTAGAGTAACAACATTGGAAATTAAGCTAGCATATCTTTGATTGAATTATATTCTATTTTGTGTGTTTCTACCTTGTTGAGGACGAGCAAGAATTAAGTTAGGGGTGTTTGATAGCTCTAAAAAAGATCTATTATTCCTAACTTAATTCGGGCTCATTAATGAATTTTATGTATTTATTTCTCTATTTTGTAGGTACTGAGCAACCAAGAGGTAGAATCGACAATTTGAAGCTGATCAAGGTTAATTTGAAGCAATTTGGAGGTGATTTGAGCATCTGGGCTTCAAAGGAGTCAATAAGACCAAAATACCCTTGCTTCACCATCACAACACTCATGGATTGTCATGGCCTGACACTCGCCCAATACTGTAAGACAGAATGGGTAGCGTTGCAACGCTGCCCATCAGTATTGTAATGCTACGAGCTTTGATAGACAAGAAGCCTCGCACACGCGCAAGTGAACGTTAGGGCAGCGTTGGAATTCTTCACCCTGACCCTCTTGATCAGCTACCTCAGCATTGTGACGCTGTCCTATTTTCTATAAATATTCTTGTTCGATTTTAGGTCAATTTATGCTGAATTTCAATGGAGGCCGAGGAGAGGCTTAATTTTCTTCTTCCCTCTTTATGTTTTTAGTATCATTAGGCTAGTTTTTTAGTTTAATTTTGGATTGTGAGCACGAATTTGATTGTATCTCATGGGTTTATCTATGAATTGATGAGGTAATTTTATCTAGTTCTTGGATTGAGAATTCAATGTAACTCTTGTGTTTTCTGCCCAATTTGATGTTTATAATTTGTAATTATGTTTTCTTTAAATCTTAATTGAATTATATTTTCATTTGTGTGTTGGATTGATGCCCCTATCATAATTAGAATTTTCCATTAGTTAATTTCAAGCTCGCACTTTTCCTCGTACTTCATCTATGCTTGAATTTACTCCATAGCAATAATTGAACGTGTATGTTTAGGTTTACAGGCTGACTTTGAATCTTTGCATTGCATATTTAATTTAAATTTGAAGAATGTTTGGTTATTGAACATGGCTTTTTCCTAAAAGTTAATCGACATAGTTGAATCCTAAATCTTAATGCATGTGTTTCTAGTTCTTTATGGCCGCTAAGGACCCAATTGAATCTAGGAGCATGTAGATTAGTTAGGGCATAGTCTTTCCAGCCTTGATTATTAATTAGGACGCTTGATTGATTTCAATTTAATTGATTGTCAGCCTTTGTAGAGATTAGTTAAATGGCATCAATTGAGTAGTTATGCACACATAATTCAATGACATAGTCAATTGGCAGAAAACGATGATTGAAATTACATCGAATGTTTACTTGATTTGAGAACTAGATGAACCAATTACGACATACATTTATCCTTTGCAATTTATTTTCCTGTATGTTTTAAAATTAATAAAAAAGACCAAAATCCAGCTTTTACTGTTTTTCCAAGGTCAATTTTAATTTAAAAGAAATTAATTCACCGTTTCTCCGTGGTTCGACCCTGCACTTACAACTGTTGCTACGCTTTAGTAAGTAATAGAAGTAGTTCAAGTTAATACAAATTCTCTTTTGACCAAGTTTGAGGCTTATTAACGACATAGGACTCAGACTCTATCAGTCATACCTTGTGACGTTTATATATGATCATTCCAAGAAAATGTGGACTTATACCTTCAAAACTAAAGATTAAGTGTTAGAAATGTTTAAGCAGTTCCATGCCCTTAATGAGAGAGAAACTGGTAAAAAGTTGAAGTGTATTAGAATCGATGGAGGTGAGTATTGTGGACCTTTTGATGAGTATTATAGAAATCATGTTATTTGGCATCAAAGGACACCTCATGACTCCTCAATTAAATGGGCTAGTTGAGAGAATGAACAAAATACTAGTTGAGAGAGTGAGATGCTTGCTTTCACAATTACAGTTATTGAAATCATTTTGGGGTGAAACATAGAATATAATGGTATGTTTTGAATCTTACACCATGTATTCCTTTATGATTAGAAGTTCCAAATAGAATATGGTCAAATAAAGATATATCTTAAAGTCACCTGCATGTCTTTGGTTGTAAAGCGTGTTCATGTTCCTAAAGATGAGAGAACGAAGCTTGATGCAAATACTAGACCACATGGTCTAATATTGCATCAAGAGAGTTCGGTTATAGGCTGTAGGATCCAATATAGAAGAAACTCATAAGAAGTCAAGATGTTGTGTTTGTAGAAGACCAAACAATACTAGACATTAAGAAGACAGATAAAATAGAGTCTTAAAGCAATGATGATTTGATTGATTTGAATTTAGTTTCTTTTGCATGACCTTCTACACAGATAGAAAGTTAGGTTCAGAATGAACAGTTTGTTGATACAGATGAGGATTCTAAGCAGGTTGAGGCAGATGACAGTGTTCATGAACAATTGTAAAAAACAGAAGTTTCTACAAATGTTTCACTTAGGAGATTTGTCTGAGATTGATGTCCATCAACAAGGTATTTAGCTAACAGATATCTGTTATTGGCTAATGAAGGTGAGCATGAGAGTTATGAAGAGGCTCTAGAACATAAGCATAAAAAAGAGTAAATTGATGCAATGAAAGATGAGATGAAGTCTAATTTACATGATAACCGCACTTTTGAGCTTGTGAAATTACTTGAAAAAAAAAAACCCACACTGCAAAATAAGTGGGTTTATAAAGTAAAATAAGAAGAACATATATTAAAGACACATTACAAAGCAAGATTGGTTGTCAAAGGGTTCAATTAGAAGAAATGTATGAACTTTGATGAAATTTTTGCTCCAGTTGTTAAGATGTCTTCCATAAGTGTAGTTCTGGGTTTTGTAGCTAATCTTGATTTAGAAATTAAGCAGTATCTAGTGTATAA
Source organism: Benincasa hispida (assembly GCF_027475165.1). Taxonomy (NCBI): domain Eukaryota; kingdom Viridiplantae; phylum Streptophyta; class Magnoliopsida; order Cucurbitales; family Cucurbitaceae; genus Benincasa; species Benincasa hispida. Next base: position 17,654,779 of record NC_143488.1, read on the forward strand.
ACTAAAGAAAAATTTGTATGGGTTGAAACAGACATCGAGGCAGTGTGCAAGAAGTTTTAGTCATTTATGGGGGATGATTACAAAAAGACTACTTCTGATCACTGCATTTTTGCAAATATTTTCTGATGATGATTTTGTTATATTATTTCTTTATGTTGATGACATTTTGATTATTGGTCGAAACGTTTTGAGAATTGATAGGTTGAAGAAACAGTTAAGAAAATACTTTGTCATGAAGGATTTGAAGCCAGTAAAGAAAATTCTTGGAATTCAAATAGTTTGGGACATAGCATCCTAGAAGATGTTTATGTCACAGGAGCAATACTTGGAGAAGGTGCTTGAGTGTTTCAACATGAGTAAAGCAAAGCAAGTCAGTTCTTCTTTATCTAGTCACTTCAAACCGATTAGCAAACAATGTCCTACATATAAGAAAAATGAAGATATGAGTAACCTGACATTGCTCACGCTATTAGTGGTGTTAGTCGTTTTATGCCTAATCTAGGGGAAAAAAACATTGGAAGGCAGTCAAGTGCATCATGAGATATTTACAAAGTACTTCTAGTTTGAAGCTCATATCTGAGAGTGGGGTCGGTTACACTGATTCAGATATGACACGAGTGTTGGGTTTTGTGCCCTAAACTCGTGATTTGTAAATGTATAAACAAATGATTGATAATTAATAAAATAATTTGTTGTTTTATTATGTTGTATAACTCAATCTAATAAACAAAATTCAAGATTATTTACATGAAACTTGAACGACACGTAGTTGACATACAGTGGATTCCGTTCAAGTAATAACCTATAGGGTCTATAGTAGATGGATAAAGTTGGGTGCCTTATCTTGTTAACACTATGGATATGGCCCACTTTGTAAAGATTACAAACTATGTAATCCAAGTCGTTCATGTAGAGATATATGAGTGGGGGTATCCTATACAATGAGTTTGTATAAGACTAAACCATGAAATAATTAATCTCTCTTTATAACCCCATTCACTGAAGAGATTAGTATTTCACAGGATGATCATATGTAACTTGATCTCAATCCTGAGTGATTATGAACTATTATCTATGAAGGCTTGTCCTTTGATTTGTATGAGTGAGAGTGACCTAAGTCACTAACTCAATGAGCTTATCATCAAGGGGACTTGACTAAAAGAGGAGTGGAAATATAACTTCACAAGATGAAATTCACTATTTCTCAGTTAGGGTAAGTAGATGAGTAGTCCCTTGAGTGTTGACTCCCGGACTTGAATAATGGGGCTCCACCCTTTCATGGCCCGAGAGGGACATAGTTTATGGTTGGACCATAAACAAATTGTTCATTACAGGATCATTGGTACTTACGAATGTAGAGGTGATTGTAGAGGTAAAACAAATATTTGACTAAACTGTAATTAGGAATAACTTGTGAAGGATCAACTTATATGAAATGATTATATCTATGGACACAACATGTTCTACAGTGCATAGAGTGCAACAATATATCTATAGTAGTTTGTCCCATAGTTAATGAATATTGATTAATTAATTAATTTTAAAACATTGAAGCTTATAGTCTGTAGGTCCATTAGGTCCCCCTACTAGCTCACAACGGGTAAAGCAAGGACCAAAAGTTCTGAAAGAATTTGAATATTCAAATTGATTAAGGGAATATATCTTAGTTGTATATGATAACGTTAATATAATATATAGATACATTATAATATAAAGTTATGATACAATTAATATAATATATAGATAATAAAAAATTACTTTGAATGAGACTAAAAAACGAACTATATAATATGAGGGATTTAATTATATTTGAATAAGATTTGAATAATAAATAATAAGGATATGATTCATATTAAAACTATAGTGTAAAAGTTAATATGGATGAGCTTCATATTAATACTATAGGTTAAAGTTAATATGAATAAGATTCATGTTAAAACTAAAGGTTATGAGAAACAAGTATATTTGAATATGATTCAAATGTATATTTAATTAAATATGTGATATTTAAATAAATAAATAAATTATTAATTTCATTTCGTTTCATTTCATCTTAGTTAAATAAAAATTAACTCTCTTGTAATTACGGAGGAGTGAGAGAATGTCTGAGGGGAGTTAGAACTCTCTATCCTCATTTTACAATTGGTGAGAATCTTTCATTCTAACGTGAGAGAGTGTCTATTGAACATGGTTCGGTCTATGATGAGTTATGCTTCCCTACTTGACTCGTTTTGGGGTTATGTAGTAAAGACTGCAACTTACATTTTGAATTTCATTCCATGCAAAAGTGTTATTGGAACATCTTTGGAGTTATGGAATGGTTGTAAAGGCAGTTTACGCCATTTCAGAATCTAGGCTTACCCAGCACATGTGCTTGAAGCAAATCTTAAAAAATTGGAACCCGTTCAAAATTATCCCTATTTGTAGGTTACCCTAAAGGAACGAGAAGTGGTTACTTCTAGGATCCTAAAGAAAATAAAGTGTTTTTGTCAACAAATGCTACTTTTTTAGAAGAGAACCACATAAGAGAGCATAAGCCCCGTAGTAAGATTGTGTTGAGTGAACTTTCCAATGAAACTATTGAATCTTCAAGAGTTGTTAAAGAACCTAATACCTCAAAAAGAGTTGTTGAAGTTGGTTCATCTAGTAGGTCACATCCACCTCAAGTGTAGAGGGAACCTCAAAGTAGTGGGAGGGTTATGAACCCACCTATTCATTTTATGGGCTTAACATAAACAATAAATATCGTAGCTGATGAAGATGTTGAAACTAATTTTTGTGAGGGAGTTGTAACTATTGGGGTTGATGCCTTAAATCTCGTAGGGTCCTATAGTTCGTAAACATTGTATGAAAAAACTTTGATGTGATTAATAATATATGATATTTTATTCACTTTTTCTATAAAATATGTGATATTTTAGTGGCATTAACCACAAACCAATAAACTAACATCCAAGGTTATCATTTTAACTTAAACATTTATGTAGAGACATACAGGTGAATCATGTTTAAGTGATAATCTAAATGGTCTGTAGTATATGGATAAGGTGGGGTACCTTATCCTAGTCATACTGTGAGTATAGCCCGCTTTATAGGTGTTAAAATTGTTATAAAGTGCTACAAATGATCTGATCCTGATCATTCATGTATTAGACATGCGAGTTGAGATATTCTATACAAAGAAGTTTATATAAGAGCGGACCACGAAATGTTTAGTCTCATTATATAACATCATTCATAATAAAGACTTTCATTTTACCAAGATGACCATAGTTAACATGATCTCAATCCTGAGTGAGTTGTGAACTTATGTGTATGAGGTCGGTCCTTTGATTTGTATGGGTGAGAATGGTTAGATCACCAACTCAATAAGCGTACCATTTTAAGGATTCATATGATTGGAGAGCTGGAAACTCAGCTACACAAGATGGAATTGAAGGAAATCTAAACATAGAGATCCAGTGCGCGGAAGCGGATCGTTCCAAATCCCATTGAGAAAGAACACAACAATTACAGTTTAAACGGAAACGATTATGCATAATAAGAAATTACAACATGCTACTTATAAATGAACATACAAGGGATAGAAATACTCGAACGCAACCTTTCTTCAAGTATCCTTTGATCATTTAGCAACTAGTTCAAAGAAATACTCTACGCAACTAACAGAACAACCAACAGCACGAACTGATCAATCCTCTATCACAATCGATTCCAACTCGATCCTCGACCCTCGAACGGAATTAGTTTACCATCACAAGAGTTACCTTGGTATTTTCAGTGTGAGAATCCAGGAGTTGTGGGCTCTGTGTAACTTTGGATAGAGGAACGAAGGAGGAAGACAATCGAGTAGACGATAGAGTAAGTGGGAGATGAATGAAGTCTATCGTATAGACTAGATACTTGACCGTTTAGTAAGAAGAAGCCTATCATATAGATTTTGCTACTCGATTGTTTAACAATGAGTAAGCGAGTAACTATCATATAGTAAACTCGGTACTTGATCGTGTATGCTCTCTATGCTATCGTTTAGTAAAACTATTTTACTCGATAGCCTCTGTGAGATCTAATTCCGAATGAATCATCAAATGATTTTGGAAAACGATTTTCCTTTTATCTCACAGTTGCCATAACCATTAAAAACCACTCACTCAATTTGGTTTTTAAAGAAAAAAGATAATTATCATATAATTAATATATTATAAATAAATATGATAACCAACTTATCATATTATATAAAACATATAGTTCTTTTTCTATGTTGTGGTATTTAATATAAATAATATTTATATTAATTCCTCCAATTAATGTATCTAACACATCAAATGAATTATATCACATATAATTGAATTAATTTAATTATGTCACATATAATTACATTTCCTCTTATTAATTTGAACACTTCAAACTAACCCAAAAACTAATTCTCAACTTGAACCCATTGAGCTACCAAGGGGACCTTTTGGATCTATAGCTTGAAGCTCCAATGATGTGTGAATAATTTACTAAATTCTTTAATCATGAGATCCACCATTCGTTAACTGTTGGTCACTCCACTAAAGAGTGAAAGTTGCACACTTCACACTACAGATATATTTCTGTGTCCATTGGATATAACTAGTCAACAGTGCAATGACCCTTCACAAATCGCTCGTAAATACAGCTGGGCCAATCTACCGTTTTGCCCCTATAGTTACATCTAACTCCTTAAGTACCACTGATTCCTCGAATGAACAATAAGTCATAGTCCTACTATGACTAAGTCTTCTTTTCTCAAGAGAAGTTGTGGCCACTATGTTCAAGACCCGGTATCAGCCCTTAAGGGAGCAATTTATCTACTTACCCCTTCTTCAGGGAAGGAGTGAATTCCGTCTTCTGTAACTGAGTTCACAACTCCCCAATTAGACGAATCCCCAAAATGGTAGGCTTGTTGAGTTGGCAATCTGGCCACTCTCACCCAAACAAATCAAAGGATCGCCTTTATGAGCAGGAGTTCCCAACTCACTCCGGATTAAGGTCATGTCACCTATGGTCATCCTAATGAAATGTAAGTGTCAATTATCAACGGTGTTATATAAAGAGACTAATCATCTCATGGTCCGGTCTTTTACAAACTCTTTGTATAGGATACCCTACTCGCATGTCTCCATATGAATGGTCAAGATCAAACCATTTGTAGCACTTTACAACATTTGTAACATCTACAAAGCGGGTCGTATCCCTAGTGTCACCAAGATATGGTATCCCTCCTTTATCCTTATGCTACAGACCATTTAGGTTATTACTTAAGGCATGATCCACTTGTATGTCTCCACATACATGCTTAAGTTACATGAGATAACCACAGAACTTAGTTTATTAAATTGAGTAAATGTTTATAAAATAACACTTATTTTATTAATAACAATATGTTCACAAAGTGTTTACAAACTACGAGACTACAAGGAGAATTAGGACACCAATCCTAACAATCTCCCACTTATCCTAATGCATCGGGAGACTAATGCAATACAAAAAACAGTACAATATACAATAAACTAGGGCATACTCTATACCTCAATATCATCTCCCACTTGCCCTAAACAAGGTGCCGCATGTCCTTTAGACCCAGACTCTCTAGATGACTCTTGAACACTTTAGCTGTGAGAGGCTTTGTAAACAGATCAGTAACGTTGTGCTCTGATGCGATCTTCGTGACTATTACATCACCGCGATGCACATTCTCCCTGATCAAATGATATTTCCGTTCGATGTGCTTGCCTCTTTAGTGACTTTGAGGTTCCTTAGAATTTGCCACAACCCCCCTGTTATCACAATAGAGTGTGATCGACAAAGACATATTTGGAACAACTTCCAAATTGGTAAGGAACTTTCTAATCCAAACAACCTCTTTAGTAGCTTCACAAGTGGCTACGTATTTGGCTTCTATAGTGGAATCTGTGATGCATCCCTGTTTGATGCTTCGCCAAACTACAGCCCCTTCATTCAGAGTGAACATTGACCCTGATGTCGATTTCCGGGAATCTCTATCAGTCTGAAAGTCAGAGTCTATGTATCCTTTAAGGATTAAATCCTTAGCTCCATACACAAGCATATAGTCTCTCATTATCCGAAGATACTTGAGGATCATTTTGACCATCGTCCAGTGATCTAATCCTGGATTGGAATGATATCGACTGAAAATCCTTACTGCATTGCAAATGTCAGGTCTAGTACATAACATTGCATACATACAGCTACCAACAACCGATGCATAGGAAATCCATCTCATTTCCTCAACCTCTTGAGGTGTCTTAGGACACTGTTTCTTAGACAAAAAAATTCCATGCCTGAAAGGTAATAAACCCCTCTTGGAATTCTACATCGAGTACCTGATCAATATCTTGTCAATATACAATGCCTGAGACAAGGCCAACCTTTTGTTCTTATGATCCCTTATGATTTGGATCCCTAAAAAAACTGTGACTCACCCAAATCTTTCATTTGGAATTGGGTGGCTAGCAATTTCTTAGTGTCAGTCAGAATACCTACATCATTCCCAACGAGCAGGATATCATCCATATACAACACAAAGAAAACTATTGAGTTGTTGATGATTTTCTTGTAAACACAAGGCTCATCAACATCCTGATCAAAGCCAAATGTCTTGATCGCACTATCAAATCTAATGTTCCAAGATCTAGATGCTTGTTTCAGTCTATAAATTGACCTATTAAGCTTGCAAACCTTTTTCTATTGATCTAGATCAATGAATCCTTCTGGTTAAGCCATGTAGATGGTCTCCTCGAGATTGCCATTCAGAAAGGCAGTCTTGACGTCCATTTGTCACATCTCATAATCATAAAACGTGGCTATGGACAGGAGAATCCTGATAGACTTCAACATGACAACAGGTGAGAAAGTTTCCTCATAGTCTACTCTCTCGACCTAAGTATAACCGTTTGCCATAAGTCTAGCCTTAAAGGTATGCACCTTTCCATCTGCACCTCTTTTTCTCTTGTAGACTCACTTACAACCTATAGGTTTTACCTCATCAGGCTGATTCATAAGTTCCCAGATGGAATTGAAGTACATAGACTGAGGTGTACCTGGGGTCTAGAGTTGGGACATGATTTCATGTTCTATCATATAGTTCTAAAATTCTATGTCCATATACTCTCCACCATGATCAGATCGTAATGTTTTTATCTTTTTACCTAACAAGTTTTCAACCTCGGCCTTATACTCCTTGAACTTTTCAAAAGCGTCAAACTTATGTTGCATTAGGTATAGATACTCATATCTTGAATAATCATCTATGAAAGAGATGAAATATTCATACCCACCTCGAGCTCTTACACTAATCGGACCACAGAGGTCTGAATTTATAAGCTCCAAGGTTTCCTTGGCTCTATAACCTTTTTCAGTAAAAGGTCGTCTGGTCATTTTTCCTTCAAGGTATGATTTGTTGAGATTGGTATCCTAATTCTCCCGGAGTCTCATTGTTTTGTAAAGATACACATTGTTCAATGAATAAAATAAGGGGGTGTTTGATAAATGGGTATAAGTTGTTGGGTTGAGTGGGTATTTATTACCAATGTTTGTTAAGCCCATAAAGAAAAAATTGTGGGTTATCAAAACCACCTTTTTAACCAACTCAAAACTAACCCTAAAAATCAGTGATATTTTCATTTTCTTCTCTCTTCTCTCATCTTCGCCATTTGGATTCTCCCCCAAATCTGATTTTTTTTTTTTTTTTATCGTCAAACCTTTGGAACGTCACTTTACAAAAATTTGATATGATGATTTGGTTCATTGTTTTTGTTGGATTTCTTCCAAGGACCGATCTTATCTTATGTTATGTTCTATTTGAGACTCTCACTATGTTATATTATAAGTATCAAAAAAAACATATACTTTGTGATTTTTTTTTGGAAACAACCACATGTTCGGTCGTTTCATATTATTTTTGTGATCTTATGAAAAATGTTACTGTACTACATCACATTCTCACCATCATAATCAAATAAAAGGTAATTATCCTATGTACAATTTCAATTCCAAATATACTATCTATATTATATAAAGATAATTTGTATGATATGTGAAATAATAATGTTAAGTTAGCAAAATTCAATATATATACATACAATATACCAATTAGTAATTGGGATAATTATCTTCAATATATATACATACAATATACAATATACCAATTAATTGAGCAGCAATATGAAATGTATTTTGTTGGTATGTTTTACAGATTGAAGAGAATTGGAATTATTACAGTTTTTGAAAATAATATATGAAAAACAATTTATTATATTCTACAAATGGAGAAAAAAATTTGAGATTGTCCAGTTTATGTCATAAATGATTTGAGAAAATACGTGTATATTTGAAAATTAATCAACAATAGAAAAACATGAAACTAAAAAAATAAAAGAATGAAATAAAAAATAAACAGAAAAAAATAGAACTAATCTTATTTACAAAAAACTGCATCAGATCCCCCAACTCAACTCAATTCAACTCAATTCTGCACAACAAATACAGATAATAATTACCAACTCAACTCAACTCAACTCTTTAATTTTATCATGCACCAAGCACACCATAAGTGTTATTTAATTCTGGCTTTTACTCATATCCAATAAACAAAGCTCCTTGGTTATCTTATGTGAACTTAAGCATGTATATGTGATATACAAGTGAATCATGCCTTAAGTGATAACCTAAATTGGTCTGTAGTATAAGGATTAAGGTGAGATATCTAATCCTGGTGATACTACGGATACGTCCACTTTGTAGAGGTTTGTATAAGCTACATTTGTCTCCTTTGTATAGATTCTGACCATTCAAGTGGAGACGTGCGAGCGGGGGTGTCCTATACAAAGAGTTTGTATAAGACCTAGACCACGAGATGACTAAACTCTGTATATAACACTATTGATACTAAAGACTTACATCTCACCTAAACGACCATAAGTGACACGACCTTAATCCTAAGTATTTTAGGAACTCCTGCCTTTGAGGGCGGTTCTTTGATTAGTATGGGTGAGAGTGGCCAAATTGTCAACTCAACATGTCTATCTTTTTGGAAGAGAAGACTCAATCATAGTAGGACTATGACTTATGTTCATTAGAGGGATCAGTGGTACTTAAGGAGACAGATGTAACTACAGGGGCATAATGGTTATTGACCCAACTATACTTACGAGCGATCTGTGAAGGGTCTTCGCATTGCTGATTGGTTAAGATGGACACATAATATATCTGTGGTAAGGAGAGTTCAGTTGTTGGTCTTTAGTGGAATGCCTGGCAGTTAACAGATGGTGGATCCCGTGATTAAAGAGTTTAGTCAGTTATTCACGTACCGTTGGAGCTTCGATCTACAGGTACATGAGGTCCCCTTAGTAGCTCAATGGATTCAGTTGAGGATCAGTTCTTGGTGTTGATTTGAAATGTTCAAATTAACAATAGATATTTTGATTATATATGATCTAATCGGTATGATGTATGAGATACATCTAGTGAAGGATTGATGTAAATGAGATTTACATTAAGTACCATGGAATAGAAAAAAAACTATGGTTTATATATTTCATGAGATGAAATATTAAAACTATAGGTTATAAATATAGTATGATAAGTTGGATATCATTTATGTTTATAATAATATTATTTATTGGATAATTAATTATTTTTCTTTTAAATAACCAAAGTAGTGGGTGGTTATTAGATCATAGTAACCATGAGTTTAAAAGGAAAATGGTTTCCTATTTTAAAAAGAAGTTTTTACAAAAGATTGAAAAAGTATTGAGTTTTCTCTCCGCGCAAAAAGAAACTCATGAAGTCGTTAAGTAAATTCGGATTTACTAAACGACGACTGGGCGAGCTAAACGATCATGCAGAGTAGAGCTAAACGATCGTGCAGTATTTACTAAACGATCACATAGTTTTGCTAGACGATCGCTGGCCCAAGGTAAACGATCGTGTAGAGTCTGTAGATGACAGACCGAGCTAAACGATGAGCTAAACGATCGCATAGCTTTTACTAGACGATCTCTTAGCTTTATCTAAACGATTGGGCATCGACCTATACGATAGGTCTCAGCCATCCCCCACTTGCCTAGTCGTGTATGCGATCGGTGTTTCCTCCTTTGTCTACCTCATACCAAGTACGAACAGAGCCCACCCTCTAAATTTTCACACCGAGAATACCAAGGTAGCCTTGTTGGTGGTGTTAGACTCAACTCAACACCGTCGAGGTTTTCTGGAGGCCGTTCATGGTGCTGTGGAGGTTATTCGCTATTGTGGAGGAGTTTATGACCGAGGAGATCGTTAAGGATGAGCGTGAAGTGTTTGTGTTGTGTTCATGCGGTGTTGCAATCGTGTAGATCGGACGTTCAAGGCTAATGTTGTTCAAGCGTTCATGCACAACAGAGCGTGGAGACACTTCTGCCATTGTGCGTAGAGTTTTATCTTTATGCATTCGAGTTTATTCACGCTGTAATTTCTCTGTATGAATTGTATAACCGTTTTTTTTTTTGAGTCAACTGCAAATATATGTTCATTCATGGTTGTAATTTGGAATAGTCTTGTTCCGCTACTCATGGAAATCTCAGCTTCCGATTTTCTTCAATTGGTATCAGAGCCAGGTTCTATGATATTCCAAATTACAGATCTGAATTGAACGCATTTTTCAATCACAGTGGGTTTCTGCATTTGTGGTTAACCGTTTTCTGCATTTGTGGATGAATTGATGAATGCTTCGAGTTTAAATTGCCTTTTTGTTAAAGCTTTAATTATTACAAAGTGTTAATTGTAAGGGCCACTGTATTTTTGGGCAAAATTAACATCGCAATCGAGTCTGTAATTCAAAAGGTTTGAGTTCGCAGAGTCGTTCGTGATGAAGCTTCGGTGCATGGCAATGCAGTTCTCAACGAAGAAGAAGACCAAGCGCTGGTCGGATCGTGTAGCCTCAAGTAAACGATCATTGGGATTTAACTAAGCGATCTTTTAGATATTTTTTCTAGACAAATGTGTAATATTTTCTAATCAATCGTTTAGCTAATGCTAAGCGATGGGGTAAATCGTTTACCATATCGCATAACATTAGTTACGTGATCACGTAGGCACTAGAGGTAGGCGATCGTAGTGGGAGCATGCGATGCTCAATAGAAGTCGCGTGCTAGACGATCATGTAGTTAGCAAGCTTCATTGCTTAGTTACTACCTATGCGATCGTGCGTATGTGATACGGAGACACTAGCTAAGCAATCGCTTAGGTGATGGTGCTTCGTGGCATCGTAGTCGCTTAAACGATCGCAGAAGGCGGGCGTTTTGCGGAGCGCGCTAAGCGATCATGTACTTCAAGCTTCATCGCTTAGTAAAGGTACACGATCGTGTAGTAATAATTAAATGATCGTTTGGATTTTTCTAGACGATCGTATAGTCAATGCTAAACGATAGTTTAACTCTAGAGCACTGGTAAGCGATAGAACGAAGTGTTTGTTTTATCGTGTAGACGACCACGGGGTGCTTATTACACGATGGTTGGAGAAGCGATGCTTTGCTGAGCGGTTCAAGACCCGGTTCGCCTGTTTGAACTGAAAACTCCTTGTCTTTGTAATAGTTAGCTTTCCTTTTTGTATTTTAAGGCAATTTTACCCGGTTCATCAATTTTTATTGCTTATACATGTGATGTATGGTGCTTATATGTCAAATTATTTGTCATATGGTTAAAAACCCACCTTAGGTTGTGCAATTATTCATGCATCATATATTATAAATGTTATAATATTGCATGAAGAAATTACTTGAAAACAGGCGCATGCATCATGAATATAAGAGTTATATTTTGCATGCAGTGAACATGCTCATGCATCATCCTTTTATTATAAATGTTATAGTCTAAGGGTGAATGGAAGCATATTTTGCTTGTTTTATTGCCGTTTTGTATATGTGTTATATAGAAGAAGTAGCAATGAATGGACAATGCATTGAGCATGACACTTAGGCTGTTTATAATCGTTATGAATGCCTTGCATGTGTTAGCTTAGCATTGTGGTTGTTTCTGTTTATAAGTGTTATAAAGGAAATTAGACCTAAAATCAATAATTCAGAGTTACATGCGAACTTAGGGTGAACTCAAGTTTTTTTTTTAAAAAAAGGATTTTAAAATTGGATTGAGATAGACCTAAGTTCAAGTGGTTCTAAAGAGTTTAGTAACCTAGATTAATCTTTTAAAATCGGTTTAATAGGATTAAATTGGTTGGAATAAAAGATTAAATTTGTTGTAAACCTATCTACAAGGGATCTTTTGTCTAAAGCGGGTTCTGGCTAGGCTGGGTTTTTAAGTGACGGAAACGTAACACCCCTACCTAGGAAGGTGAATTAGATAGATTTTCAAAAAGCATGCGACGTTTTGGTCAAAGACTCCGTTAAAGAGTTTAACGGATGATGATAAAAAATTGTTTCACTATCCAAGGTAAAAGTTAATCTTGGGAAAACCTAAAAGTCACTTCGTTAAAATCCTTAGCCGTGTTTTTTTAAGTAAGCTAAACCCTAGGTTATAAAATACTCAGTGGAAGGAAGAGGCGTATCAAATATGTCTACGATTCCACTCACGTTTCTCCCTATATGTTCACATCGTGAGATTCATGTTTGTCCTCGAGATGCCCAGGATGCATCTCCCTTCGGATGGTGTTTGCATGAGTCAATATTAAGGTGGACAGGGAGAATATTTATAGTGAGTGGGTGAAGGGTGTGTGTCAACACGTCTTATGGTCTCTGTCATTGGTTCACACCGTGAGATCATTCTGTATGCCCTCGTATCACCTACGGAGCGTCCCTCTTCGGATGGGTTTTGTGCAGTTGGTCAATATCAAGGTGAACTCCAGAAATGGATAGGGTCGCTTTAGATTTTGCCCCAATCAGATTTTTTTCCCTTCGGATTGGCCTTTTGGGACGGACCTCTAGGGCTTAAAATGGCGGGTCACACTTACGGGAGATTGTTAAGTAAGTTGATAATCTCTTGGCCAAATCAATGATGGCTTGTCGTTATAGGAACAAGAGTTGTTCTGGTATTAATGACTGGTTGAGAACTTCTCGATTCAAAGGAGGGATAACTGGCCTCCCTTCGGTGGCTTTTGTCCTAAATCTTTGAAGCATCATTGCGAACTATATGTCATACGAGGTTCTTGTTAGTTTTGCTAAAACCTTATTGGATGTTGTTTTGTTTTACAACGGGTATTTGTTTAAAACCTAACATAGGTCAATGTGTTTTTTCTTTTCAGCAACTTGTTAATATTTCTGTTTAAAGCTTTTAAAAATGACCGATTACTTATAGTGGAAAGAATCATGTGAAACGAATTTCGTGGCAAACGACCTCCATTCCACTACTCTCCAAAAGAAGAGCAAGACAGTAAATATGATTTATTGATCTTGGAGACTTGTCTGGTAGAGAATGATGATTCTTCCTAGATCCTTGATTCAAGTGCTACCAATCATGTCAATTCCTCTTACCAAGGATTCAGTTCCTGGCAAACGTTGTCACATAGGGAGAGATGACTCTTCGAGTCATTCTGGTGAGGTTGTTTCAGCTGTTGCTATAGGCAGGCTGAAGTTATTTGTTGACAAGAAACGTTATTTGTTATTGGATAATGTTTTTGTAGTTCCTCATCTTAAGAGGAACTTAATCTTGGTTTCTTGTCTCATTGAACAAGGCTATACCGTCTCTTTTTCTGAGAATAAAGTGTTTATTTTCAAGAATGGGATGGAGATTGGTTATGGTTCAATGGAAAATAACTTATATGTACTAAGATCGTTAGTCATAAAAGCCTTGTTTAACACTGAAATGTTCAGTATGGCAACAACAACTAAAAGACCAAAGGTTTCTCCAAAAGAAAATACCCATCTTTGGCATCTAATGTTAGGTCACATCAACCTCAATAGGATTGAGAAGCTGGTGAAAAGTGGACTTCTAAAGAGTTTAGAAGAAAACTCCTTGCCAATATGTGAATCATGTCTCGAAGGCAAGATGATCAAACAACCTTTTACTGGAAAAGGTTACAGAGCCAAGGAAGCCTTGGAGCTTATACATTCAGACCTCTATGGTCCGATGAATGTTAGAGCTCGAGGTGGGTATGAATATTTCATCTCTTTTATAGATGATTATTTAAGGTTTGGGTATCTCTTCCTAATGCAACGTAAGTCTGAAGCCCTTGACAAGTTCAAAGAGTATAAGGCTGAAGTTGAAAACTTGTCAGGTAAGAAGATAAAAACACTACGATCTGATTGTGGTGGAGAATATATAGACCTCCAATTTTATAACTATATGATAGAACATGGGATTGCGTCCCAACTCTCGGCCCCTGGTACAGCTCAGCAAAATGGTGTATCTTAAAGAAGAAACAGAATCTTGTTGGACATGGTTCGATCTATGATGAGTTATGCTCATCTTCCAGACTCATTTTGGGGTTATGCAGTGCAGACTACATGTTATATCCTGAACAATGTTCCCTCGAAAAGTGTTTCTGAAACACCTTTTGAGTTATGGAGAGGTCGTAAAGGTAGTTTATGCCACTTCAGGATTTGGGGCTGTCCGACACATGTGCTAGCGACTAATCCAAAGAAGTTGGAACTGTGTTTAAAGGTTTGCCTCTTTCTAGGCTACCTCAAGGAAACGAGAGAAGGGTACTTCTATGATCCGAGTGAGAACAAAGTGTTTGTTTCCACTAATGTCATCTTCTTGGAAGAAGATCACATGAGGGATCATAAGTCATGAAGTAAGCTCGTTTTACGTGAGATCTAGTGAGACTGAGACTGCTGAGGGTTCAACAAGAGTTGTTGAACAGGCCGACAGATCAACAAGAGTTGTTGAGGTCGAGATGTCTAGTCAACCGACTCAAGAGTTGAGACTGCCTCGACGTAGTGAGTGGTTTATGAACCCACCGGATCGCTACATGGGTTTGACTGAAGGCCAAAACGTCATTACGAATGATGGAGTCGAGGATTCGTTGTCTTTTAAGAAAGCAATGGAGGATGTTGACAAATATGAATGGGTTAAAGCCATGAACCAGGAAATGGAGTCTATGTACTTCAATAACATCTGGGAGCTTGTTGATCCACCTAATGGTGTAAGACCTATTGGGTGTAAGTGGATCTATAAGCGAAAGAGAGGTGTAGATGGAATGGTGCAAACCTTTAAGGCTAGACTCGTGGCAAAAGGTTATACCCAGCTTAAGGGAGTTAACTATAAGGAAAATTTCTCACCTATTGTCATGCTAAAGTCTATCAGGATTCTTCTGTCCATAACCACATTTTATGATTATGAAATATGACAAATGGACGTCAAGACTGTCTTTTTGAATGGTAATCTTGAGGAGACCATCTATATGACTCAACCAGAGGGGTTCATAGTTCTAAATCAAGAGCAAAGAGTTTGCAAGCTTAATAGGTCCATTTATGGGCTAAAACAAGCATCTAGATCTTGGAACATCAGATTTGACACTACTATCAAGTCATTTGGCTTTGACTAGAACGTTGATGAGCCTTGTGTTTATAAGAAGATCATCAACAACTCAGTAGATTTCCTGGTACTGTATGTGGATGATATCCTACTCATTGGGAATGATGTAGGGTATCTGACTGATATTAAGAGTTGGCTAGCTGCCCAGTTCCAAATGAAATATTTGGGTGAGGCATAATATGTTCTCGGGATCCAGATCTTTCGGGATCATAAGAACAAATGCTTAGCTCTATCTCAGGCATCGTACATTGATCAAATGTTGATCAGGTACAGGATACAGGATTCCAATAGGGGTTTATTACCCTTCAGACATGGAATCATTCTATCTAAGGATCAATGTCCTAAGACACCTCAAGAGGTTGAGGAGATGAGACAGATTCCCTATGCTTCTACTGTAGGAAGCTTAATGTATGCAATGTTATGTACTAGACCCGACATTTGCTATGGAGTAAGGATTGTCAGTCGGTATCAGTCCAATCCAGGATTTGATCACTAGACGGCGGTCAAAACGATCCTCAAGTATTTTTGGAGAACGAGGGACTACATGCTTGTGTATGGAAATAAGGATCTGATCCTTACAAGATACACTGACTCTAACTTTCAGACCGATCGAGATTCTCGTAAATCGACATCGAGGTCAGTGTTTACTTTGAATGGAGGGCCTGTAGTCTGGCAAAGCATCAAGCAAGGATGTATTGCGGACTTCACTATGGAATCCGAATACGTACCGGCTTATGAAGCAGCTAAAGAGACTGTTTGGCTGAGGAAGTTCCTTTCAGATTTGGAAGTTATTCCAAATATGGATTTACTGATCACACTATATTGTGATAATAGTGGGGCTGTAGCAAATTCGAAGGAGCTTCGAAGTCATCGTCGGGGTAAGCATATAGAACGAAAATATCACCTGATCAGGGAGATTGTGCATTGCGGTGATGTGATAGTCACGAAGATCGCATCGGAGCACAACGTACAAAGGCTCTCACGACTAAAGTGTTCGAGGGTCACCTGGAAAGTCTGGGTCTGCGGGACATGCAGCATCTTTTCTAAGGCAAGTGGGAGATGGTACTGGGGTATGCCTTAGTTTATTGTATATTGTACATTTTTATATTGTATTGTACATTAGTCTCTCGAGTCATTAGGACAAGTGGGAGATTGTTGGGATTGATGTCCTAATTCTCCTGGAGTTTTGTTGTTTTGTAAAGATATAAGTGTTATTTAATTCTGGCATTTACTCATATCCAATAAACAAAGCTCATTGGTTATCTTATGTGAACTTAAGCATGTATATGTGATATAAAAGTGGATCGGCCTTAAGTGATGACCTAAATAGGTCTGTAGTATAAAGACTAAAGTGGGATACCTGATCCTAGTGATACTACGAATATGGTCCGCTTTGTAGAGGTTTGCAAGTATTGTAAACTACTACAGATGGTAGATGCTGACCATTCATGTGGAGACGTGGAGCGGGGGTGTCCTATACAAAGAGTTTGTATAAGACCTGAACCATGAAAAGATTAGACTCTATATATAACGCCGTAAAGACTTACATCTCACCTAAACGACCATAGGTGACAGAACCTCAATCTTGAGTGTTTTGGGAACTCCTGCCTTTGAGGGCGGTCTTTTCATTAATTTGGGTGAGAGTGGCTAGATTGCCAACTCAACATACCTACCTTTTTGGGGACTTGTCTGATCTGGGAGCTGGGAACTCAATCCACAAGATGAAATTCACTCATTTCCGAAGCAGGGATAAG